>NW_007726428.1:152968-238643 GCF_000696425.1 Galeopterus variegatus | reverse complement strand
GTACGGGTGCGACACTGAAGGTTGCGGTCCGTTGCCGGTCCCGAAAAAAGACAAAAAGGAAAAAAAAAAAAAAAAGAAAGTAATTCAGCCTCGGCCGGCCCGGTGGTGCACTGCTATAGTGCGCCGCTTGGGAAGCGCAGTGGCGCTCCCGCCGAGGGTTCAGATCCCACATACAGACCGGCCGCTCACTGGCTGAGCAAGGGGCGGGAGCAACACCGAGGGTTGCGATCCCGCGGCCAGTCCCGGTCCGCCCCCGGGTGCGACACTGAAGGTTGCGATCCGTTGCCGGTCACGAAAAAAGACAAAAAGGAAAAAAAAAAAAAAAAAGAAAGAAATTCAGCCTTTTATGAAAAATACAAAAAAATCTATCGGTATATAAAAATGGTTTACCAGTCTGCTATCTACCACCCTTTATGATGGGTTGAGAAATAATAAGATATTTATTTATTAGATTGGTTTAAATGAAAGAATAAAAAGATTCAGTTCTTGGTGGGTTGTTTTCCATGCTGAAGAAATGGATATAAGCTGAAGTAAAGGGAACAATTTCTATTCAGTTGAGAGGAATAAACAAACAAACAAAATCTCCTCCATCAACTGGAGAAAATTAATATCTCTTACCAGTCTTTATTGTTTTTCATTTTGCTTTGCTTTGTTTTTATTTTATTTTATTTTTAGTGGTTGGCCTGTCCAGGGATCTGAACCCTTGACTTTGGTGTCACACCACTGCACTCTAAACAATTGAGCTGATAAGCTAACCCATGCTTTGTTTTTATTTCTTGAAGAAAGTTTAAAACCATAGTAGAAGTATGGAAATGCTGGCTGAGAAAGCATCCTGGTATCTTATCATTTGGCCTGATTTTCATTCAAGATACCGGTTTCTGATGACACGGGGAAGTTTGTTTAGGCACAGAGAAGTTTGTTTAAATCAAAAAGAAAATTAAAGCACATGAATAAGCAGCTTGAAGAAAAAGTACTATAAATACAACATAAATGTATAAATATATATAAAAAAGATAATTAACCTCACCAATAATAAAGAAACACAAACTAAACTACAGGAGATTGAATTTTTAAAGACCTATCAGATTGGTAAAGACTAAAAAGCTTGATAACGCTCTGTAGTTGAGAGTAAGTGGAATTTTATGCATATCATAGGCTAGGGGTGAGAATGTAAATTGGTACAGCCATTTTAGAGAGCAATTTGACACCACCTAGGAAAATGTTCGAGGCACATACGCTTTGATCCAGCAATTCCACCCCTAGGAATTTATCCTAGATGTGAATGTATGAGTAAAAGCTCAAGGATATTCATTGCAGCTTTGTCGAAAATAAGGGGACAATTAGAAATGTCAATGTGCACCCTAGAGGGCTGGCTAAATAAACAAATAAATGACAATAAACACACGTGGTGCTTGCTTATTTTGTGCTCTTTGTATGTGAAATCATGTGATCTCACAAGAGCCCCTAATTCTTGGTCCTGTCTTGTGATGGTACAGCCATTCAGGTAAATACCATTCAGCCATCAAAAAGCTCAGGGGTAGGTCCAGATGTGCTGACACAAAGAATATTCATGAAATAGAAGTGATAAAAGGAAGTATCAGAGAAGGCTGTGGAACACAATCTCATTTATGATTAAAACATAATAAAGTGTGCATATATGTTTATATTTATGCAGAAAATGTCTAGAAAGATAAACCAGAAAGAAACAGTTAACAGGGAGAGCCTCTGAAGAAAGCCAAGAAAGGGAGGAAAAACTTCCATTTCTTACTTAAAATTGGTGTCTTTCCTTTTGATTTTTTAAAAGCAATGCCCAGTGTTAGCCAAACTGCAAAGGTTGAGGTCACAATCCCCAAGCCTGCCTTTGCTTCTGACACCAGCTGCATATTTCTGGGTTCCCCAAACCACCCTCAGGTTGGATAATTCACTAGAAGTCACAGAACTCATATTTCTGGTTTATTACAGGAAAAGGTTACAGATTAAAATCAGTCAAAGGAAGAGATGCATAGGGTAGAGCAGGCAGGTTCCAAACATGAAGCTTCCATTGTCCTCACCTGTTGAGTTAGGATGCATTACTCTCCTGGCATCTATGTGTGACAATACACATGGAGTAGTGCTGACTGGGGAAGCTCATGTGAGTTTCGGTGTCCAGAGTTTTTATTGGGGGTTCATTATATAGGCAAGATCGATTGATTGATTTCCCACATGGTTGATCTCATTTTACAGGTCAACTGAAAGTATGTGACCCAAAGCCTAACCCTAAATCACCTGGCTGGTTCTTTCTGATATGCCAGGCTTCACCCTAAGTTCCAGTGTGGTCATCCCCTGCTCTAAGCAAAGACACTCCTGTCATATATGACATAAATTAATCCCAGGGTAAATCCCAGGGTAATATGCCAGGCTTCACCCTAAGTTCCAGTGTGGTCATCCCCTGCCCTAAGCAAAGACACTCCTGTCATATATGACATAAATTAATCCCAGGGTAAATCCCAGGGTAATCTCAGGGAAAGCTGAGGGTAAACACCAGACCTCTTTTGGGGCAAGGTCACATTCTTCATTACACAGTGTTATAACTAAAACATGGAATAGCTATGTGGTTAATTATTTTTCCATGCGTTCCTTGGTGAATGGTATAGTTTCTAAGCTGTGTTTTTACGTAAGAGCATTGATCTGCACTGAGACTCTCCAATCATGTGGACTTTTGTTTTAAGTATGCTTTCTTAGATTCTGTATTTGTCTATATGATATCCATTAGTCACAAGACCAAACTAAAGGCCAAAATTGTTTACAACTCCCCTGAGATCCAGCTTTCATGGACACACAAAAATCATTTCACAAACCCCCTAATCAATCACAAGTCTGTACACTCAACCACCTCCTTACCTCACTCACACACCAGCCAATATTTCCCCTAAATCACCTAAGGCTGGGTATCAGATGACTAGAGATCACCCCTATAGCCCAGAGCCCACTAAAATTATTCAAAATAGCCCATCCTAAGGGGTTTACTGCCCTGCCTTGCTTTTCCCAGGAAAACACAACAAAGGCTCTGGGCTCTGCTGCTCCTCAGTGCTTTCTCCTCCTGACCAAACCTGGTGCTTCCACATCCGCCCTGCATAACGCGGCACGCCCCCTTCTCTTGGGAAATGTAGGCAATAAAAATCTTCTTTCAATGGCACTGGCCTCTCGGTGCTGTCACTTAGTCACCTCCATAAATTAGAATTCCACAGGTAAAAACTGAAGCAACTTCAAAACTCCTTTTCCATAGGCCTAGGTTTTAAGAGGTCAATAGTCCGAACTGCCTGGTACAGGCCTGGGCTCATAGGTGCTTGTTAAATTTTATAAACAAGTTTTTCACTACTCGTTTTTGCTTGAGTGATGCAGGAGATAAATTATTCATCTTGCTTGGTGCAATCAGTGCTCTACTTGGAATTTGAAAATGAGTTCAATAAGCCACTTGCAGAAATGCTCATTGGCCTACAAATCTGCACTTGCCAAATTTACTGGAAGTACTTCTCTCCTAACTTGGTCAGTGCTCTTTTGTCACCTCTGACTTCTCCTCCTCCTCCCCGCATTCCACCCCTCATTCATTTAGTTAAGCAAATAAGCTGTGTCTACTGCCAACAATTAAATCTGCCTTGACCACCTTAAAAAATAAAAGCCAGAGTGAAGGAAAAGCTGTGCTTATTTCATTTAGGCTTGATGAATGGTTTCTTTTAGGATCGGAGCAAGTGTCAGCTTATGATTGTTTTTATTTATTACAAAATATAGGGCATTTCCTGGAGTTGATTTTAACCTAAGCATCTTTGTTATACTCTCAGGCAAAAATATGAAAAACAGGAAACCTGGTAAACTGAAGATGTACATTTGGTAGTTGATTCTATAAATCTCCACAATGTTGTCATCTGCTAAATTCACCCAGCAGTCCTCCAAATGAGGTTTGGCCACATTCTCACATTTTCAGGGATACAGGTATAAAGATACGAATGAGTTTGAAAGGAGATAAACTGTGATCAAAATGTTACATACAGAACAAATTTAAGCCCCTAGTGATAAAAATGGGTAAAGTGCTGAAGTTATGGAAAAATAAGGTTATCAAATGCCAAGCCATAAAGAATGAGGAATATCTGGGATTTTAATAATGCAGGTGAACTCTTACAACAGTAACAAAAAAGTGACTGCCACAGGCAAGAGTAGAGGATGTTTATGGTGGGTTTCCAGTAATCCCCAAAGGCTGACCCAATTAAGAACCAGAACAGTTAAAAAACATTTTAAAGGAAAAGCCTCTAAAATGGCTAACTAGGAATACTGACATTCTCTTTTCTATAGACAGTTATTGAAAAATCATTTTATGTATAAAATTACTTAGCTAAGGTGCGTTAGCAAACCAGAAGAATTAAAACACTTTGATTTTATGGTATTCTTGGATATTTAACAGTACCTAACACGCTTTAAGGAGCCACGGCTTAACAGCCAAGTGGGTATGAGGAATTGTTTGTGTTGAGCCAGGATAAGGGGAGAAATTTATAAATGCTCTTGAGCATAAGCAAGTTCTGTGAATTCAGGAGCATCTGGAAGCTTTTGGCTGCAAGTAACAGAATACTCAGGTAAAAATGACTTACGCAATGAGGGCATTTAATTCTTAAAACAAAAAGTCTGATGGGAGGCTGATCTAGATTGGCCAATAATAGATTGGCTAATAATAGTTAGGCGTTGCTTCTCTGCCCATCTCTTGGCATTCCTCTGCCATAATTCCAAATACAGTTCTTCACTAAATCTATTTTCAAATAAAAAAGGAATGATGTCCAGAAGGCCCTGGAATTCACCCCAAGTCGTCACAACAGGAGGAAAAGAGAGTGAATATCTCTTCTTGTCTCCCTCTTTGTATCCAAGAGGAAAATTATTCCCCTAAAGCTCTTCCAATCCCTCTCCTGAGACCTCATATTTCCCAGGCAAGAGTGGCTCATAACCCACCCCGTCACTGGCAAAGAAGAAGTGGGAAATCAGGATGAATTGAGACCAATAACGATTCATTTCCTGGAGCTAAGCACACTCTCTATTGAACAAAATTGAGATTTTGTTAGCAAGGAAGAGGGGGGTAGGTGGATATGTGAGGTGGTTATGGGTAAACAGTCAACAGCGTTTGTGATATTTAGAATCATGAGCAGGTGAAAGGTGGGACATTGGTTCCAGTACCTGAATTGGTCACTACTATTCAAAGCATGCGTAAGAAGAAGATACATATTTCATTTGTTCTGCTGTTCAAACTGTATAAAGACCTCAGTCAAACCAGCTATGACATGTGGCTTTGTAGGAGTTAAGCCACAGGATAGGTTCCTTCCTTGGAAATATAACTCAGCCAAGTCTATTCCTTAGAAATACAGCTCTTCACGAAATCTATTTTTCAAGTAAGTAAAAAAGGAAAGATGTCTCTAAGTCCCTGGAATTCACCCCCAAATGACACAAATACAAGCCAAATGGCTGAAATCACTTACACACAACATTTGACCAAAGTAAATAAGCTTGTTCTCACGCTGTGATCAGAAGAGCAGCAAACTGGAGGCTTTGTTCGAAGCAAAGAGAACACTGAATTCTAAAGACAAGGGTCCTCAGAGAGGAAGAAAGACATTAGTAAATAGGGCTAGTTAATCCACTCAGGCAAGAGCCTTGAAAGTTCAAGAGGTGGTCTCTTGTCTGCACTTTCATGGGATTTCAAAGGATTGAAATGAAAGGCTATGAACTGTACACACCAGTGCCCACCCCGTCTGTTCACATCACTGACACCCCGAGCCGGGACAGCGATGCTCCACTGAAGGGACTGCAACTTTTCGGAAGAAAGGTAGTTGCCCTGAACAGAAACTGCTCAGATTTGGCAGGCCTCTTGAGAGCAAGAACTGAGGGATATTATCACAAAAATAGAAAGATAAAAGGCAGAGCCTAGTGAGAGATTACCTTAAACCCGTCTGTCTTATTCCCTGGAACAAGGCAGAGAAGAGGGGCAGGAGGAGTCAGAGGTACGCGTTCTCCCAGGACGGCCACTGAGCTGGGACGTGCGGGTGCACCGTCCGGGGCACTGAATGTTGGAATCCTTCTGAGGTAATTGATACATGGTTGGTCTTATTCCCTGGAACAAGGCAGAGAAGAGGGGCAGGAGGAGTCAGAGGTACGCGTTCTCCCAGGACGGCCACTGAGCTGGGACGCGCGGGTGCACCGTCCGGGGCACTGAATGTTGGAATCCTTCTGAGGTAATTGATACATGGTTGACTCAAACTCCAAGTGCTCCTCCACCTCCCCAGGATCCAGAGACTAATGGGTTCATGAATGGGGGCCTCAGCTCTTGGTACCTAGATGAAAAACACAGAAACGAGGGCAAGTTGAAGAGGACTATGTAAAAACCTCTGCCTTCCTCCTGGCCACTGTCTGCACACCCCTGTGCTGAGGGTTTCAACTCAAACTTCACTGAGAAAACGGAAGCTACACATGCCCATGCCTTCCTTCCCTGTCTGCCCTTCTATCCCAGCGGAAGAAGCATTCCTGCACGCCAGAGGCTCCAGCATTGCTCCACATCCCATCCCGTCACTTCTCAAGGACTGTGTTTCTTCTGTCACCCCTTTCTCTCTTGCCTCATCAGCCTCAAACTCTCCTCCTCTCAGGAGCATTCCCATCGACCTCTGAACACGTGCTAGCATTTCCCACTGCTAAAAAAGTCCAAATTAACCAACCCACCAACCCCAAACCCTTTTGCCTGTACATCTCCCTGCAGCCCCTCCCCCATTCCCTTGTCCCCTCATGGCAAAGCTTCTCAGACAGTAATCTGAGCTTGCTTTCAAATGAAACAGAACTTGTCGAGCAGCACATCTCTATCTTCGGTTTTTGCCAACTGGTCAGCAGCATCTGCTGTCTTCTTAAAACTCTCCTCGGGGCTGCTCCGACGCCTGGCTCTCTCGGTTTGTCCCGCCCTCACTAGCAGCTTCTTGCAGTGTGTTTTTGAAGGCCTCTGCTCAGGCTCATTCCTGGGCCCTCTCTTCTCTTTCTACACTCTTTCTCCCCTCTGGTCCCCAGGATTTAAATATCATGCACGTAGTAATGATTCTACATTTATATATCTGCTTCCTAAATTTTCCTCTGAGCTTGAGACACATGTATCTAGTGGTCAACTTGAATTCTACCCAAGGGTGTTTAATGACCATCTTGAACCTACATTCACAACGTTTTTAAATTGGGTTGTTCATTTTCTCATTGTTGAACTTTAAAAAGTTTTTTTATATATTTTGGATAACAGTCCAGATATATCCTTTGCAAACATTTTCTTCTAGTCTGTGGCTTATCTTTTCATTCTCTTGACAGTGTCTTTCACAAAGAAGTTTTTAATTTTAATGCAGTCCAGCTTATCAATTCTTTTATGGATCATGCCTTTGGTGTTGTATCTGAAAAGGTCATGGTCAAACCCAAGGTCATCTGGGTTTTCTCCTATGTTATCTTCTAGGAGTTTTATAGTTTTGTGTTTTACATTTAGCTCTATGATCCATTTTGACTTAATTTTTGTGAAAGGCATAAGGTCTGTGTCTAGATTCATTTATTTATTTATTATTCTTATTTTTAAAAAAAATTTTTTTTAAAAAAATTTTGTATAGGGCCGGCCCGGTGGCGCACTGGATAAGTGCGCCGCTTGGGAAGCGCGGCGGCGCTCCCGCCCGAGGGTTCGGATCCCACATACAGACCGGTTCCCGCTCACTGGCTGAGCGAGGCGCGGGGGCAACACCGAGGGTTGCAATCCCGTTGCCGGTCCCCGGTCCAGTACGGGGGCAACACTGAGGGTTGCGATCCGTTGCCGGACACGGAAAAAGACAAGACAAAAAAAAAATTTTGTATAAAACAGCAGAAAAATTAAAACCCCAAACACCAGAAAAAGCCCTTAAAAATGTTTCCTTAAAAAATACTGCATAAGTCTGTACTGCTCTCCCCCCCACAGCCATTCTTGTGTCCTTTCTTCTAAGTGCCCTGTACCTCACCCCGCCACTCTTCATTGTTCTTGCTGTAATGCCCCCTCTTTCTAGTATCTCCCCAGCATGTTCACCCCCATCTCTTACCTGGCACCTTACTTTGTACTCCCTCGAATTTCAGCAGTCCTTAGACCCACAGTCCCATTTCCCTAGCATGCAAGAACTGTCTCCCCCTTCCTTCTCTGGGATTCAATAATCTCTTCCCCTACCACTCCCTCTCACCAGGATCAATATGTATACATATATATACACATAAACTTCATTTCTTGACATAAGCTCCATCAAGTTAAAGACACCTTTGTAAGCAACAATACCAGCCGTTTAGGCCATCCCTAAAGAACTGAAAGTCCTGGGAACAACCATGTCACTGTAGCCTTTTTTTTACATTGTTATTAATTTTTTTTTGGCGGCTGGCTGGTAAGGGGATCCAAACCCTTGACCTTAGTGTTGTAACACCATGCTGTAACCAACTGAGCTAACTGGCCAGCTCTTTTTTTACATTATCAACTGAAGAAAAATGGTTGTCCTTTAAAGATTTTTTAAGATTGGGAAACAAAAATAAGTCAGAAGGAGCCAAATCAGGACTATAAGTTGGATGCTTAATGATGTCCCACAAAAACTCTCACAAAATCACCCTTGTTTTATGAGAGAAATTAGCAGGAGCATTGTCATGGTGGAGCAGGACTCTGGTGAAGATTTCCCAGGCATTTTTCTGCTAAAGCTTTGGCTAACTTTCTCAAAAACACTCTCATAATAAGCAGGTTATCATTCTTTGGCCCTCCAGAAAATCAACAAGCAAAATGTCTTGAGCATCTCCCAAAACTGTTGCCATGACCTTTGCTCTTGACCAGTCTGCTTTTGCTTCGACTTGAGCACTTCAATCCCTTCATAGCCCAGGCTTTGATTGTGCTTTTTCATCAGCTTTGTACTGGTAAGGCCATGTTTTATCTCCTGTTACAATTGTTTGAAGAAACGCTTCAGGATCTTGATTCCACTTGTTTAAAATTTCCATTGAAAGCTCTGGTCTTGTCTGCAGCTGATCTGGGTGCCACAGTTTTGTCAGCCATTGAGCAAAGTTTGCTCAACTGTAAGTTTTCAGTCAGAATTGCATAAGCTGAACCAATTGAGATGTCTATAGTGTTGGCTTTTCTTTCTGCTATTAACCGTCAGTCCTCTTCAATTAGGGCATGAAGATGAATTTTTTCCTCACAAATTGATGTGGATGGGCTGCTGCTGTCAGCTTCATCTTCAACACTGTCTCTCACCCCTTCTTAAAGTGAGTTATCCATTTGTAAACTGCTGATTTCTTTGGGGCATTGTCCCCATAAACGTTTTGTAAAGCATTAATGATTTCACCATTATTCCATTCAAGCAACACCATAAATTTGATGTTTGTTTTTGCTTCAATTTTAGCAGAATTCATGTAGCTCTGTTAGGGGCTCTTTTCAAATTGATGTCTTATCCTTCTTAGTGTCTCAAAATAGATCCTGTTCAGACATGTTATAACAACTTAGTATGAGTTTATTTTGGTGTAAAAATATTTTGAAATCCATGCATAATTGTTTTTATAATACACATCTCCTATGAACTTTTTGAAGACTCCTTGTACACTCGATTTTGATGACTTGGTGTGAAAGAAAACAATCTAAAATATTCTATTAATTTTAGGTTGAATTACATATTAAAATGATAAGATTTTGGATATATTGGATATATAGAAACTTTTTTTTTTTTTTTGGCGGCAGGCCAGTGCAGGGATCCAAACCCTTGACCTTGGCGTTTTTAGTACCACACTCTCCCGACTGAGCAAACCGGCCAGCTCCTAAAAAATTTAAATTGCACACATGGTCCCCATTATATTTCTCTTGGCCAGTGCTGCTTTGGACAGTAACCCATGTCCTTGCAGTTCTCTGGCCCCCTTCCTGCTCCCAGGGCCTCTCCTGCATGTCTGCACTTCAGCCAGCACAGTTGTTTCTTTCTCACTGGTGGCTCTCGTGACTGGAAGGACTGGGTAAGATGGCACATGGGTCAGGAAGCCAGGTGATCTTTCAAAATATAAATCGGATGGTATAACTCTCTTGTTCCAAACCCTCTAATGGCTATCCATCTAAGTTAGATACAAAATCCAAGCTCTTTATCACACATAGAAGGCCCTGCATAATTTCCTTTACTCAATACACTTTAGCCACCCAGCCTCTTGTCTGTTCCTCCAAAACACCAGGCTCTTTCCTGCCTCGCAGCTTGGAGACCTGTCTAGCAGCTTGCCGCTCTCTCCTTGTCTGGTGGCTTGGCTAAGGCCATCTCAATTTCTTCTCCTTCTATTTGCCATTCTTTTCACCCATAACCTTAACAGCTGCTCCTCTGTCTTCAAAATGAACAAACGCATAATCTTTCAACTTCTTCACATTTTCAAGTTTTCCAAATTCAGAAAATGACTTTTCCAATATTTCTCCTGTCACTGTAGTAGCCAAGTTTCTCACAAACAAAACTTTCACCTTATTCGTGACTTCTGGATCTGGTTCTCCCATAGGCCGAGCCCATATAATTGTACCTACATTTCCCCGTACTTTTACTTTTCCACTCATCAGCTGGCTTGTGCTGCTGACTTGTGAACCTCATATTCAAGGAAGCAGAACACTCCACTCCTCTTCTTGTCATTGGGTTGATAATAGAGAATAACGTCCACCAAACCCTCTATGACTTTACTGAATTCTTCCAGAATGTTTTCTTTAGTTTTATTCTTTGGAATGGATCCAACAAAGTCTGTTGTTTGCCACAGAAATGCACACTCCCAGGTGTTTACCAGGGTGAATTTCATAGCTGTCACACAGTTTAACAGCTTCTTTTCCACAGGTGACACCTCTGTTCTGACTAGACACTGGATCCATCATAAGACATAGATCCCAAATGGGACCAGCCTTCTCAAAAAGGGGCACCACCTCATCCTCATATAAACCTCTTGGTATTTTACCTACAAAGACCTCTGTTCCAATTCCAGGTTGCACTCCATAGTACACAGTCTGGTCCTGTGTCCTGTGGTCACATCCAGAGTATAACCAGTCCTCTCAAGCTGGCCTTGATCTTTGCTTCATCAGGTCCCTTGTGGACTCTCGCATCTCGCTCCCTTGTTTCTCTCTTTGCCTGTAGGTCTTTATAGCTCCACATAAAAATGCACTTTTGTTTTGAACATACGATAAGTCACTTTGAACTGTTGTAGTACAGACAGAGCTTCTTCATTAAATTCCCTGAGAGCATCAGCTGCTCTTTCTTCAAGATCGACACAAGCTACCAATCCTGTCTGAAGCATTTCAAGTCTTTCTGCCACCTTCTGTGGGAGGCCTGCCTCTATCAGTGTCTTGTCGCGTTCTGTGTGTTACACTGCAAGTATCCATTGGTTCTTCCTTTTCTCTTAACGGTACCACATTACCATTCACCCGACTAGGCCAGCGACCTGCCCGAAGCACCGAGGCGCTTTGAAAACAACTAGAAATGGTGCGCGCCACCCCTCGCCCGTTCCCCAGCAGAGACCATCCCAGACCCCACAGTTGACTGAGGTTACCTCTAGTTCACACTCTTCATTTCGTTCTGTAACTTACTTTTTCACAAAGCAACAAGAATAAGAAATCTTTCTAAGCCAGCTCCTGTAGATGTACTTTATTCTTTCTAATGGCTGATGGTATTCTTTTGCATGAATGTATCATAATTCATTTCACCATTTTGTCATATTATTGGATATTTAAATTGCTTCCAATTGTTTTTGATATTACAATTGAATCTTATTACAGTTGATACAGATTTCAATTCTTTGGATCTCAGAAAATAATTTGCCTTCTCATCTATGGGAACCAGTACTTTATAATAGTTTCTGAAATAGTATATTCTGTTCAATTGTGAAGTTTGCTCATCTTAAACATTAACAATTTTTTATATATTGATATCATCTCTAACCAACATCTTTAAATTTTTAACATACATACATACATACATACTTTATAAAGACAATATTGCCAATAACATTGCGTGTATAGGGGCTTTACCAACCAACCATTTAACTGAAGGATGCATTTTTTTTCTTTTTTAAATCACATACATACATACTTTATAAAGACAATATTGCCAATAACATTGCATGTATAGGGGCTTTACCAACCAACCATTTAACTGAAGGATGCATTTTTTTTCTTTTTTAAATTGAGGTATAACTTAAAGTTTACAAATCTTGACTGTACAGCTTGATGACATTTCTATACATGTATACATCTGAGTAACTGTTCTTCAGATAAAAACATATAATACTTTCTACACCCTAGCAGGCTGAGGGACAGCACATTTTCATTGAATAGGACACTTTTTTTTCCCTCCAAATTTCCACAACTTTCATTTCTTTTTTTCTGGCAGCTGGCTGGTATGGGGATCCAAACCCTTGACCTTGGTATTATAACACTGTGCTCTAACCAACTGAACTAACCCGCCAGCCCACAATTCCCATTTCTTTAGGATGAATACTCCTTTTTGATTCTCACAGTACTTATAATTTGGAGAAGAGAGAATAAGGTAAAGAAATAGGGGAATCACAACAGTCTGTATTGGGTATTTTCTCATCTCTCTGTATGCCCAATACTTATTTTTTTAAAGAAACTGCTCATAAGTACAGTAGGCTAGAATAATAGGAAAATCATGGATTGCTGAAAACTTTCAAGTTTATTTGATCAAGGCTGATGGGATTTTCATTCTACTCTCCCAAACTTATTTACATTAAGGCCAATATGGGTCATTTAATGCAGATAATGCTATACTGTGCTAGTTTTAAAATTATAGGAAATTATTTGTTTTTCTGAGAGGAAATAATGAGCTGTGCAATTTTGGTTAAGAAATTTAATTTCTCTGTATCTATAAAAGAAAAGGAATAATGGGAGAGGAAACCAGAGAAGTAGGCTGTGGCCAGATTATCAGTGGTTACTGGGTAGCTCTGCTCCCCAGAGTCATTCAGAAATGCAGGTTCCTCCCATATGGTTGCTCCACTGTCCCCTAGGGTGTTGCCCTAGTGTTAGTGATGAGTCCTCTGGAAGGGACAAGGTGTGAGGGGAGCACACATCCAAGTTTTTAAGGCCCAGATCTGGAATCAGCCTACATCACTTTGTTCACATTCCACTGACAAGAACTTAGTCATGCGAACTCCATCTGGCTGCAAGGAAGCTGGGAAATAGTCTAGCAGGACAGCCATGCACCTAGCTATATTCTAAAATTATGAAGAAAGAGGAATGCACTCTGGGAGACAACTAGCATACCCTCAGATAATGTCCTTTTCTCAGAATAAAATCAATATGGAATGGATAACATAACCTACAAATAACCTCCTTTAAACAGACAGGACTTTATAGTCATGATCCTTAGAGTGTTTTATAAAACTACATCAAGAGGACTAGGAAAGTATGGTGGTAATTAAATGAAGATATGGCCTATTCCTTGGTTAGGCTACCAAAACAGGTTATTGCACCAGAAGAAAAAAAAAGAAAAAAAAAAAAAGGCAATGTACATGAACACCAGAAGGAGAGTCAAAGATAGGACATATCATTGTTTCTCCATCTTTCTCATACTTTGTGGCAACAGAATGCACTGGCTTTACTAGACGGGCTCTATGGGCCTTTGAGGGCAGGTCACATACACAGGCACCTTACGAAGGCTACTTCTTTCCTTAGTTGTTTGCCAAGTGTGAAAGAAGCTCTACAATCCATAACACGAAAGCAGATACAGAAATGCTCCCATGAATGGCATCAAATAAATCATTCCCTGGTTTGGTAAACATAATTCAGAGTGAAAGAAAGAGCGGTATCTGAGAATGACAACTCATGTGACTACAGAGTTCCTTTCATATTTCATTAAGGAATCTGCTGTTTGTCCCAGTACTGGAAGTCTGTAATGCTGAAGAGGCAAATCGTTATCTCCTATTCTCATGTGTCCGTAGAAGAAATACCCGTAATTAAGTATTTGTGCCTATCTTTTCATTGTGACCTGACAGAGGCAAGACTAACTTGCCTAACCAAGGTCATACAACTAGGAAATGGTACAGTCAAGATTCAAACTCTGGCCTCCTGACTCCTGAGTACAGATGGGCCATACCCACCATCTACTATTTATAAATCAGGAATATATTCTAATGTAAATGAAGAATTTGGCATTCTAGTTTATAAATTCTTAGAAGTTTGGAAAGTGTTACAACCATAGCATTGCTGAGATGAAAAAATCAGTCCTAGCCCTGCAAAGGATCCAAGGACCAGATCTGATGTGTGGTTTGAGAACACTGATGTGCTGACTGCGTGACAAAGTGAATCTCCTCTTTTTTTATATTTCCTAATTGCAAAACAAGGCTGAGATACCAATTTACAAGTACTTTGGGATATTCACAGACCAGGAAGGAGATTCATGAACTGTCAATTTTTATAAGGGGCCCCAAACCAGTGAGGGGACAAAAAAGTCACTTAAAAGTCAAACCTAGCTCTTGTATTCTGTCGCCATTATGCATTTTCACAAGATTAAAATAAGATGAATTTTCCCATCTAAAGCAGTTTGCCATTAGAAACAAGCATCTTGCAAGTCTCTGGCAAAATAAAAAGAGCATTAAGTAAATTTAAGTAGACCAATCAGAAGAATATGAGGCAGGAAAAGAAGGGATTTTCTCTGTCTCTGACTTTCTAAATGAGGGGAAACAGAGTTGTTACAAAGAACTTTGAGAATATTACATATACAGAGACAACTAGAGATAAACATCAACTTGGAACTGTAATAGAGTAACATTGATTAATCATGTGTAAGAAGACTTACTCCACAAATGGAGCTGGCAAATTATAAGTGAACAGAGGCTTCACTCATATACCTACAAATTTGATTAAGATGGATATACAGATAGGTGCAAAAATATTTACTTATAATCCTAAAATATATTAACTATCACCAATATTAAAGGAGGAGAAAACGTTCTGATATAGGCATATATTTGGTTATCAATATGTAACAGTTCTTGGAATTCTCAACTTTTGTAGAAAATAAAATTTTGCACTAGTATATAGAATGGTGCAGAACTTCTAACCAAATTAAACATTTTAAACATTTAATCTTAGCCCCTAATGAATGCAGTTACCTAAAAACTAACTTCTTTCTCTTATGAATGGTTCTTTTCTGCGATGTGCAACTATCACATTAGAAGTTAGAAAAAGTAAAATTACACAATCTTTAAGTCTTTTTAGTGAGATTTCAAACTTCTATGCAACTTACTTTGGAGAAGACTCAAAAGGAAGATATTTGATTTCTTCTCATACTGTTGAAGTCCCTAACAACCCACTAATCTACACATTACTCCAATACAGAAATATAACAATAATTTTTCACAGCAAACTTGGTCAACTATGCCTGTAGCCTAGTTTCACTTATGTTTTATTAGGTTTTTTTAGTCATTCACTTAGTTTTATTCTTATTTTCTCTGCTGTAGGTTACTCATTTTTACGTTAGCAAAAAAAGAACACTATTTGACACTCAAAAAGATCAAACTCATTAGGGAGCTTTTAAATTATATTCACTACTCAACATCATCCTCTTTAATTACCCTTTCCTAAATACAGCCAAATTTCCTTGCCTTTTGTGCCATGTTAGGTACCTTTATGTATTAAGTTGATGTGTGTTTCTTTAACACTTCTCTATCCTTAATGTGACAAACTAATACAGTAGAGGCAAAGGCTAGCCTGGATGTGATTCTGCACTCCACAGAAATGGTCCTATGATTTACAAAAGGGGTGGTAGACGGGGACAAGGTCTCACAGGAGTGTTCACATGGGGGAGCAAGGGAGGACTCAGAGATGAGAGAGCACCAACACTACCGTAAGAGAAGGCTAAGTGACAAATGGTCTCCATATAACTAATTTGTCCTTATTCTTTCTTTCACAATTTCCTGCTACAATTTTTTAAAAAGTTCTCAAATTATACACACTAAAAGTTCAACTAGTATAAAATATCTTAATAGCAAGCATTAAAGAAGTTTTTAAATTTTCCAAGTCTAATCATTTTAGTAATTTCAAAACCAGCAAATGTACTTTTGTGCATACTACTCAATTAAAACAAAAATATAACCCACCAGACTTCAATGGGTCAATTTTCACAATTTAATAATTTCAAAGGAAAGATTAAAAACAAACACTCTTTCCAAGATGGTCAGAACAACAATAACAAACAAAATTTCTTAATTTTCGAAACGATTTTTTTCTTTGTGGTCAGAGTTACCTATGTATATCCTTTGTAATATCACTGCTATCACCTTTCAATAAATGTTGAACTACAAATTAATTAACTTTTTGGAGACAAATCCCTGGTATACTGTTCTCCTGATTCCCATGAAATACTCACTTTCAAGATACAATTGCAGCTGCCCCACACTGCCAGTTACTGTGTCATACACACGCCTTAAAATTCTGTAATCAGCAACCACCAGGTGCCGTATCGCATTCAGCACACCACAGTCAGTCAATACAGACATCCCCAAACACATCAAGGCTGGTTTTGTCAAATGTTTTATTGAGTGTAGACATCTGGAGTACTGTAAAACATGCATTATCTGTAGATTCAAAAAGGAGCAAGCCACATTGTCCTCACTGTCAAATGTGTCAGGCTTGGCATACATGATGGAGATTAATGAAGTATCATGAGAGTAATATGGTTCCTGAAAAGCTTCTACAATTTAGAGTAGGGTCTTAATCATGTGAAAAGCAAAGCTGTTCACTTTTAGTGAACTTGCTTTTCACTGGAGGTACACAGTGTTTTAATTTTAAAACAAACAAAAATAATTTGTTTGTAGAAGATTACCATCCCCCCACCTTTATCTGTCCCTTCGGTTTTCAGAAATTTTAATTTAAAAAAAAAAATCATATGCCTTTTGGAAGTTGTATATTTATCTGAGCAATAACTAAAATTTATTTCTTCTTCGGTTGTTGAGGTGTATTAAATTTGAAGAAGATAATATCTCCATCTTCAACAATATAATTTCTGCCTTGTTGTCTGTACTTTCCAGCAGCCTGCAAGTAGGAAATATAGAGAAAATGAGTTATTATTTTATAACTAAATACATAGGGTAAATGGTATGAGCAGATGCAGAAAATATTATACTACTTAGGTCATATTTTAAAAAAAACAAAAGAAAAATGAAATATAAGAAGGCATACAAGTTCAAAACTAGACTTCAAGAGAAGCAAAGTATTCCTGATTTGGGCAGAACTAGATTTTCCATATATGCATAATCATAATGTATTCTCCACTAAATTGTTGGTACATAAATGTAATTATACCAATATCATTAAGTTTCATTACATGCTGTTTATGGTACATTTCTGATGTGTCTGCAAACATCCAGCAAGTCACTGTAACAAAACAGATCAAACCAGGCAGGGGAAAAAAAAAATTACATAACTGGTTAAAAGCTGCTTTATTTGCTTAAAGAAATTCTTTGAGGACTCTGGTGATGCCAAAAAGATAGCTTGCTATAAGGAAAACTATGATCAATTGTAATGTACAGAAATATTTTGAACTATTATTTCCTTATAGTTTTTAATTTTGTCTTGACAATGGTTACTATACATAGCGGTGTGTACAAAAATTTATCATGAAGTTTACTGACAGATGACCCTAGTTACAAGCAGATTCTAACAGGCTGGAATTGCAAAGAGTTATTTTTTCCACTTGTACATTAGTCAGCAAAGCAACTGATTCCACCTGCTGGTTTGTAGATCCAGACATGCAATCTGCTGGTAATTTTAACACAAATAAGCAGCAGTTCCAGAAAACCCAGTTCACCCCATTGCATAGCACACACACTTTACCCTAAGCACAACAGGCTCCTCTGTTCCCCCACAACTGACATGGTCCCATGTGACCCCACCATCGGCTACTCAACAATGAGAACTTGATGATCTTTTGGAAAAATCCTCAATTATTTTCCTTCTGTTAGAATTTATTGAGAACTCAAAACTTTTGTCTAGCAAGATTAGTACTTCCCTTTGATGCTATCGATAAGAATGTTCAAAGTCAGGTGAAATTATACTAATCAGTAACAGAAACACTAACAAAGATCTTATACCTGAGGTTAAAATCAACAAACCAGATCACAGAGCTCTAGTAAGCCTATTTTCAATTATCTAGACTACATATAAAATCACCTAATAGAATATGCTATTAAAATGAAGCTTATTTTTAAAAAGTCAATGTACCCTACCATGCTAAAAGGCATATACATATATATGTAATTATATATTCACATGATTTTTGTAAAGACATGTGATATATTGAAAGCCATATGTTATACTTATTTCTAGAATCCAAAGACCACTGTTAAAAAACTATAGACAATCTAAATCAAATATATCTTGGCATGACAAATTAGTGTAAGTTTATATACTTTGTTACCACTCAAGTTTAATATTAATTAAAAGTGTCAGTGTTCCTTTAAATTCTCTAGAGACCATTTAATCCATTTCCACTGCTATCAGAAACACTGGTTGAAAAAAAAAAATCAATACCCATTTGTGAATCTTGAGTATGTATTAAACAAGACACGTCTAACCAGTTCATTTGCACTTGAAAGCAGCCATCTGTAGAAGCCAGCTTTGCCTAAGCAGATATGATTGCTAATAATGTGATATCCCTGTAGACTACAAAGCCCACACAGAGCTATTCAGTATATAGTTCACAGCACTGGCATTAAATTAGTTATGCTGCACTGGTGTTAGAACTACATATACATACATACATATATATATATACACAATCTTGCTCTCAAACCTAAAACCTACTTGATAATATGCTAGTAAACATTTGTTAAATAAAGGAGCATAAAGCAATTCATAAATGCTTCATTTTACTTGAAGTTCAAATTTTAAAATTTTATTTTGGAGGTTAAAACAACATGAAATATTTGATGGTATTCTAGGTTGAAAAGCCAGAGGTCAAATTGTTAAAGGAGGTATTCACAATTCATGTATCTTTCAAGTTTACTACAACATAAAATCGACTTAAGGATTGGTAAAACAGGTTTATCATGCAAGACTATAAAAAAGAAACATCTGATCTCTGAATTCTAGTAATAGAAAATATCCTCATTTTTATCTTCTTTACTCTATAAAAAAATGCCAACACAATGAAGCATATTAACAAATAATCTGAGATTTTAAAAGTCTAATTAGTATTCCTGACAAAGTTCAATCTCAATATATATCTATCGGCATTGGTACAGATGACACCCCTGAAAAATTAATGACTTTGTTTAGTTGTAAAATGCAACTTCTTCCACTCTTTTTAAAAGACAAAATGGCTCTCACTCAACATTGAACCAATTACACCAAGATTTTTTCCCTCCTCTTCTTGGGGTTCCAACAGTTCAATTAAAGTCCTGCTGTTCAGTATGATCTTTCCAATGATACCAATGAGAACAAACTAAATGCTAAATAAACTTTTTTGTATGCTTTCAAAACATGAAACAATAAACCCAAGAGAGTTTTCTTTAAATTCTATAACATTTTCTATGGTAGTCTTCAGATATTAAATTAAATTAAAGATAAACAAAATCTTCCTACAATGTCAGTTTAAACAGCTGAACTATCTATCCATTAGAGGTTACTAGATTTCTCTAAGCAAAATCTAATAATCCAAGGTTAATTCTGCAAAATACTTACATTAAAAAATCATTTACTACTTGTGTATAACATTGCTTCACTATTAGTGTCTGCAAATCAAATTATATTTATTAGCTAAAATGAAGTACAATTTTGGACCTGCCCTCTAGTGTTGAGAAAGCAAATCAAATTCCCAAAGATTTTCAAACAAAAAAAAAGTAAAACCATGAAGTTTCAGTAAGAACAGGTTTTATTTAACTAAGTTTCTATCCTTTTCCTTGAATTAACCATAAGCATATACTACTTCTACTTCAGATATTCAGATATAATAAGCATAATTTTTCATTGGCTATCAGTGAACAAATTCTTTGAAATTATTTACAATTATTTCAAACCAGTTTTCTTTTATTTTCAATTATAGAAAGAAATCTACAAAGCTGACAATTCACACACATTTTAAATGACCTAAAAGCATGTAAGCTTTTCAATCAATTGATAGCAACACTAAACCCTGATAATCTTATTTTATTTTAGACTACACAGTTTAAAAGACAATCATCATTCATTTTTATCATGAATATCTTCACATCAGTGGAAAAACTGAAATATGAAAATAAAAAATAACTCCCTACCTTGACCGCATTTTCAGAACCTTCCTCTTTAAAATCTTCATATTTCATTACTTCGGCCATAATGAAACCCTTTTCAAAATCTGTGTGAATCTTTCCTGCAGCTTGTGGAGCCTTCGTCCCTTTCTTTGAAAAGAAAGACCACAGAAAACTAATTGCATTTAAGGTGACTGATTGTAAGCACAGAGTTTCTTTTCTCTGATCTGCAGTCGGGGTCAACTAAAACTTAGTTTAATATCAGTTAAGATGTCAGGCATACAATTAGTACATTTTCAACACTAGGTACTATCTGTGCAGCAGATTTAGCAAAGATAGATCAGTAGATATTAAAGAAGTGTAGCTTTGTTTTTTCCTAACAGTCATCTACAATTTTATTGATTTAGATGCAGTGGTCTGGTTTTGGTGTAGGTTTCATTTCGATTTTCTATTCTTCACAGCGGAAAAAATAAAGATTTTTAGGTAACTTTCATGCTGAATTATCAAAGGTTTTAAAAAGATAAAAAAAAAACCTCAAAATTTCAGCTCATCTAAAGAACATACAAAAAATCAATACATAAAGGGACATTTTTAAGGCACTTCTAATAAACCATATAATCTATATTCATTAAATAATTTTGAAATTCTCAAAAAATTTTAATAATAAAATTTTTTTAACGTTTTACATAATATACCTTGCCTCTAACCATCAGGAAGGAAACTCAAGTTGATATAGGATGAGAAATGTCTTACAATTATGCCATAAGTTAAATTACAAGGACGTACATTCCAGACACACATAACCATGGAAAGAAATTTGAGAAATTATGGCGACCTAAAGGCTGCTTAATAAAGCATGTTAAAGTGATAAGGAGTCTGACACTATAAAGCACAGTTTTTACAATAAAAGATGTATTGGGTTAATATGGCTACTCACTGATGCTTACCTGACTAAGTATCTTAGCACATTAAATCACAGATACTTACAATCAGTCTTAAGATAAACCAGCTTTCACATTTTCAGCACAGAGCATGCTATCTTTCCCACTTCACATACTTACATTTGGAAGTTTTAAGGCTTTAAAATACATCTTTAAAATAAATAGTAAAAATAAACTCCAGCAATTTGTTTACCAACTTGGATTTGCTTTGACATTATTTTTTAAGTTTATATAAAAGGACCTTGGTTAGAAGTCAAACATTTTTTTTACAAAGGGGAGAAGGGATAAAAGAAAAGTGAATCTCACATTCACAGAAGGCACTTAACATTATGTTGAACTGCCTCCATGTTTCTATCTATATTAAATCAAAATAATTGTAACAATATATTAGTCATCACTGAAAACAGAAATCAAAGCAGCCTTAAAATTTATCATGTAGCATATATTTAAAAAGCATAATGAAAGATTGAATAAGACACTGAGTATACCTAAAAGTTCCTGCATTATTTTTATATTCTGTAACACAGTATTTAGGATTACATATATTTCAAAATATTTTTCAATAGTAACTACTATATTACAATATATTTACATTTAAAAGCAAACCATTACAGTTCAGTTTCTTTTGTCCTCTGGGAATAAATTAGTCATTCTCCCTGGTTGTATTCAGTATACATCAATATTTAAAATACATATCACATTTTAAAAGAAGATTGAACATATAACTCTAAAAATAAACATGACTTCTATGAACTCAAATTAAAAAAAGGCATGAATTATTACACATTGAGTTTATTAGCTTTTTGAGCCCAACTGTGTATCTATGAAGAGCATAATGATGTCATATTGCTTTTATTGCTAAAAATGTAATCCGAGCAAAGCAAAGGAGGAAAGAACCACCCGCAACCCAAACAAACTTAGCGAATACAAAATGAAAAGCAACATCAATTTCACTGCAGACAAACCCAGTCACACAGATTAAGCAAGTACAATACTGGTGCGTCTTATCTCTGACCACAGGAGGAGGGTAGACAGATTCTACAGGATGAAGAAATTCAGACTATGTAATAGGCAGAATCAATTGTTACCTGCCTCAATCAATGCCGCTCCACTTTCACTGTTCAGCAGCTCACAAATAATTAAAGTTATCCTGGACAAAAACCTCATCTGTAATGACTAGCTAACCGCCACCATGACAAACTTCAAAGTCAGTGATATCAATCTGAATTCAATAGTGTGGAACTGGATATAGCTGATGAATAAGTATGAATCTTACCCTGATGGTCCATGCACGCACTTCATCTGGGCCTGCAGTGAAAAAGTATTCTAGTTGGAGTGCTGCAAACCCAGCCTTAATGATCTTTGGCAGAGCGCTGAAATAAAATGAAACAAATTCACTCAACACATAAGTTGATTATGCCAGAGAACAGTACAGAGCTAAAATTATTCATTTCAAGGAGAAAATGTTAAAGATGTTAGTAAATGACCATTCACCTTTCATAATACACTTGAAGAGATCAGAAAGCAAGAAACTATTTCTAAAAACATCCCTTTGAAAATTGGTTTTAATTGTATTAGCCTGAAAATATCATTTTCAATTGTTTACTATAAAAAAAAGAAAAATTAGATCTACCCACCCTATGACTATTCTTGTCCAATATTAGTTATTTCCAGGACTGGGCCACGAAAATAAAATTATTTGGTTGAAATCCAATATTTAAACAATATATTACTGTTACTCAGAAAAAATTATGGCAACTGATTCACCCTTTCCCCTCCCCCACTGAACATGACGAAAGAGTTTTGGCGATCATTCCTCCTCAAAAATATACATAACTAATACTTATGTTATAATTAAAACACCGTACAGAGATGACAGATGACAGTTAAAAACTTAATTTAAAATAAATCTTTTCACTCTGTCTCATGGTAAAGAAAGGAGAAGATTCCCTCTTTATAATGGTAATTACTCTGTCATTTATTATTCTATCAGCGCAAGCAATTAAATTACTGCAAGGAAATAGTTGATAATAAAGTGTAGGGAAAATGAATGCTAATTAACCTTTGTGTCATGTTCGCTTCCAGATACTTCTGTCTCTCCTCAGCACTCAATTCTTGCAACTTGAGTTCCAAGGCTCCACTAAAAGGAATGACCAAGGCACCTGGGTCATACTTGTCCACCCACTCTTTAATTTTTATCAACCTGTAGACAAAAAAGGGCACAACATTATCTTGTAGTGCATGCATGACTGTACCACATTCATTATTATCAAGTAGCACATACATATTCATAAGAATTGCACAGTTTTATGATGCCATCTTTTTGTGTATAGCTTTCCAAGGTCAAGGCATTAACAGGCAGCAACTGCTTCAGGTATATGCCATAATATTTTATTGTAACCTAGTTTTACTTTAGTACATTATATATAAGAACTACTACACAAACATTTTAAAACTTTTTTCAGTTACACTAAATTCGTTCAGCATAAACACCTGTACTCTTGTATAAAGCCTCAATTTCATAATTTATTTTCCTTACCTTACAAAATACATTTAAAAAAAGAGAGAAAACAAAGTTCTGTTGTATAGGAATCACACCTAAAAATGCCAGCTGATATTAGAGCCCTTGAAAAATAAATATTTGTTCCACACAGATATCTACATGCTTGATTTAGATCCTTCTAGGACTAACAATTTACAGTTGTCACTGGTTTTGAGGGAGACTTTTGCTAACCAAAACAAACATGCAGAAATACAGATTTTACAAATATAGTTGATCATGTACACACTGTTCTTATGAACCTGACTTTTGTAGGGTCATGAATAACAGAACTACAGAGGAACTAAATTAATCACGAGGTATTTGCAAAGCCAAATCAGTTAGAAAACTATACCAGTTGTTACCTGAAAAGACATCAAGTCTTTTTTCTTCCAAATCATGGAATATTATGGCAAAGTAGTAATCAGAACATAAATGAAATGAATGTAGTGAATAATTAACTAGATTCCAATCCTTCCACTTCCTAGCTTTTTATTCCTAGGAAGGTTACTAAACCTTTCTAAGCCTCAGTTTCCTCATCTGTAAAAATGGAGATAATAATAGTACATATTATATTGTAAAGAACCTAGAAAAATAATGCCTGCAAATATTAAACAAATAATTGACAGTAATTACTATTGTTAATTTTCATTCTCAGATAATCATAAAATATACTCCTATTATTCTGGAACTGAGTTTAGTATAGAACTGATTATAGATTCCACTGAAATTTATATCAAAAATCTTAATGTATGCCACAATCTTACTTAATTCCACGAGCCTCCTATATTTAGACCAAGGTTTTAATAAGTATTATGACAAAATAATGTGGCAGAAATCCCTTAAATAATCAATATAAATGCCAATTTAGGAGAACAGAAAAACAAAAACTAAATCATAAATCCATTTATCAAAGAAAATCTATCCAACTATCAAAGAAAATGGCAGGGGAGCAGAACCATTAGAAAATTAAGAATATGGCCCACCTGGCAGGATTTAGAACAGGAGAAATGAATGAAAAATCCACACAAAAGTTTGTACATGTTTGTTATACAAAGGAAACTACTTAACATGTTATAGTGGTTTTTGTTCTTAATAGTAAGATATTTTTTTTCCTTTGTTCACATCCTAAAAGATGGACCAACCCCTAAGATTTATTTTGGAATAAAGTATGTGGACTTTAAAATACAATTCAAACCAGATATTTTCTCATCCAAAATTATGAAAGACAGGTTAAAAAAAGGGGGGGGGATTTAAATTGGTATTTCTGCCTATAATAACATCATGGGATCTAAGTTACTTCATACATTCACACTATTCAAACAAAACTCTATATTAAAATATCAATGGTTTAGTAACACTGTTATTATACCAGTTAGAATAAAATATGCAATTAAAAAAAGCAGATCACATACCAAATATAGATTCAATGAAAGTGAAATAAAACAAACCCATGTAAAAGGATAATATAAAAATATCATACACATTTTGTTTTATAAATATGGTCAACATAACTAATAAAACTAGAAGTGTTATGAAACAACAAGATAAGAAATAATTACTTTGGCTAAAACATCAGTTCAGAATAACAATAGTTCTACTCTGTCATTTTAACAGCCTTTCCTGCAGCGTCCTCTGAGGGATTATTTGCATTCCTCAGGTGATCTATTGTACAATTCAGATGAATAAAGACTTACAAATCATTCCTCTACCGCCAATGTGAGACTTTGATCTGGTGAATACACCATTGTACCTTAACTATAATTGGCAAAAAAACCTGACAGTGTAGAGCATCACAAGCTTAATAACAAAGGAGAATATCTCAAAGTGTTGACAGATGATCTTCATAATGCAGAAGCAGAGCTGGTACATTTTAGCAATAAATGAGCACTGAGGTCTAAAGGTCTCTAAAGTGACTGACATCAGACCTGCTATAGCCTTACTAAAAGAAAAAGGTACCGTAGCACTCTCCGTAAAGTGAGTTAGGCTCTTTGCCTGCAAGCTTCACTTTTGTGACTTTCGCTGTCATAGAAAACACAGGGAAGATGAAAAGTGAGTTAGGTTCTTTGGCTGTCTGCTTTACTTTTGTGACTTTTACTATCAAACAAAAGTGAGAAATGTCCCAAAGTGATTTCTAATTACATATTTAATCCTTGGGTAATTAAAAAATGACAATTTCAAGATTGTAGACTGAAATGTATATATTATATCTAATTAGGTCTGATGGTTACAAAAGTGTGATAATGAGGCCAAGATCACAAGTTTGAACCCCATAGGGACCAGTTACCTATTGCAGAAAAACGTCTATTCTCTTGCTACAAACCATACCCCAAACTATAGCTAGTCATCTCAAAAATGTGTGCTATTGGCACATGAGGGATATGGAAAATTAAAGTTGAGCTCAGCACCACTACTAGAAAAACAATTCCAAGCATATTCTGTCAAAGTGCCTGAATAATAATTGCCATGTACAAATGTTAGCAAATGTCTAAAGAAAGCCGTCTAATTGCTAGTGACCAAAATAATGATGCTGATATAGTCACAGCACATCAAATTATATGAGGGAGGGAGAGGAGGAGAAAGAACAGTAAAGGTAAAAGAATCCCAAAGAGTTAAACTGTAAAGTCTTTTGTAGTATTCATTTTGCAAATTTACATGAACAGATTATTACAAGGGGATCCATACTTCTTGATAAGGAGTTGAAGCCAGGTTGTCTTCAAAGTCTTATGAGTGACAAATGGGAGAGTTGTATTTTTCTCCCTGGTAGTGATTCCACAGCAAGGGGACAAAGCAAGGACAACCAGTTTTAAAACTAATAGGTGATGCTTTGAGATACACTGGCAGGTTGTGATGTTAGATTCTTTGGCAGAATGAAATCTTTAGTATCAAATTAGTATTAAATTTACAAAAGATCATCTGTCAAATTTACCTTTAGTCTTATAATTTGGTCTTCTTAGCTAGTCTTGAAATTCCAGATTCCAAAACTTGATTTTCCCAGGGTTAGTTTACATTTTATATTTCTTTTCACAGATACTAATTTTATTACTAAAAATTCTATTTGTTCTTCTTCAAATCTATCTGCTCTTTTTGGGTAATATTTTACTCTTGTTTAATGAATTCTTTGTCCTTTTTTACATTACTTTAAAAGTTCCTTTAAGACTGCTCTTTACTTCTAATTTCTTGAGAATAATTCCCTCCTTCCATTTGTCATCTGCTAACAACTTCTCAGGACAGTTGGTTCCTGTGTATGTGCTGTATTTGTGTGTGTGTGTGGTCATTTTAGCAAAAGCAGTTATGTGTGTGTGGGTGTGTGGGTGGGTGCGTGGTCATTTTAGCAAAAGCAGTTACGTTCCAAGGGAGTCCTGTGATCCCCCGGGTTGAGATGTATCTATGGGATACTTTTGTGGTTGCTTTTTCTGGGGAGATATTACTATAGAGTCCCAGGCTCTGGGTCAGTTCACACGTTTTTAGGCTTAGTGCTTCTGCACTAGGTTATGGGTAATGCATCTTACAATGCAGGCCCAGTATCTAATTTCCTAAAAACACCAACCAACTGGTAACTAAGCAGATGTTGACTACCTATCCCACTGATAATAGGAGAAGAGCAAAAATGACAGAAAAATCCCTGGTTCAAAACCAGAGAGAAAAAAGTCACGAGAATCCCAGGAAGTATAAGGAAAATGTTTGTTCCCTTGTCTGAAAGGGGTGGGGGGCATTTTTCTAATATGTAATCATGGAAAGGATGGCTTCTTTTTTTTTTAAAGTTAAAGATCTCCATTGTTTTACTGTGATTCTAGAATCTGGCAACATGAAGAGCAGCTTCTTCTAGGCTTTATGAGTGAGCCTAGCTCTAGTACCTATAGCCGGAGAATCTGAACCTTGACTCATTTCTGTATGGACACTCAGGCCTCTAAATCACACATTAGCCCAGTTTTCTGAGGGCCATACAATGTCAATTTCATTCTCTACTGTCAATGAACTTCCTTCTTGTTTTTGGCACCTAGAGAGTCCTATTTCTTGCTTTCAATTTTTGCTGTGTGTTCTAAAACTACCACACCACCATTAATACCACCTTTTTCTGGTTATTTAATCTGGTATTTCTATACATTAAGAACAATAAAGGAGCTTCCTGTATCGGCTCAGAAAACCACCTTAACTGGAAGATCTGCACACTAGAGTTAAATCTCCATTTTATAGTGTTCTAATACAATAGCTTTCAAACTTTTTTTGACCACCACCCACAGTCAGAAACAGATTTTACACTTTGACTCAAACATATGGTATACAGACATATTATTTTCACACACATATCCAAACTGAGACAGGTTTCACAAAACAATACCAACCTTTATAAAGGAATAGAACAATCCCAATAGTGCTATTTGATATTTTCCATAAAACCCAAATGCTTGCAACTTAAAATAAATCCCTGAAATAGTTTTCTCTGGCATACTTTCTTTTCGTTTTTCTTTTTTAATTTCTTGTTTATTTTATTTTCTCTGGCATACTTTAATAAGAACTTTAATTTCTTCTTTTCTACACCTCATGCCCTACTAGCCTTTCAACTACCTCCAGTCACTCAAATTCTGACTATATTTTATGAAAATCCTTTAAAGATAGGTCAATCCAGCACTAAAGCCAAGTTATATTACCATTTATGGTATCTTTGTTGAACATTAGAATTCTCCCAAATCTGCTTATTCTACTTTGTAACGTCAAAGTATATTTAAAATCTTTTAAAAATTTTACATATGGTATTTTATTATTAAACCCTTATACAAACCTTACACAGTTTCTGTGTGAACCTATGTTGTCTTCTTTTTTTTTTTAAATCATCTGTGACATTTCTGACTGCATATAACTGGTGGCAAGAACCGTATGTCAATATTCAAAAAATGATGCAACTTACACAAAGGAGGCTCCAGAGCAGGTTAATTCAGTGACTTAACATCACTCAGTCAATGTCATTAAGAACCTGGCCTTTACTAAACTAGCTCCCTTCATGTTGTTCATGGTTTGGATATACCATTAATCCCGGGGCACTGATAAACACAAATGTCGTTTCTACTTTCCTCCCTTGCAGTTTTACTCTCATTTCTATTACAACTGCTCAGAGTCCCAAAGAATGACTTCAAGGTATCACAATCCTCTTTTCCACTTTCCAAACATGATCTATCCAAATTAAAATAAATTTACAGTGTTCTAAAAGAAAAAAAAAAGAAAAAGGTAAGGCTTATGGAAGGTAAGATTATCTTCTTAAAGATGACATATATATTTTAATCAATCTAGTTATTTCACAAATGGCAATAAACAATACTAGAAACCTGCACTAAAATTAATACCACAAACAATATACAAAATAAAATATGTCATAAATGATGTTATCCCAAAGTAAAATAATTAGCTCTATAAAATCTACAATTTTCAACTCTTCAAAATTTTTTGTTTGAATAAAGTTATTAAAATATATCTTTACTTTTATTTCCTCTTGTAAACATTCTCTGAATGGAAGTCATTAAGGAAGTCAGTGATAAAAAAAAAAAAAAAAGAGGGAGAAAGAAGAAATACCAAAAAAGTAAATTCTAGTCTAATTGACTAGTGTCTGGAAATCTAATCCTTCTTTTAAAGGCAGCCCCATCTTTGATACATCTAAGAGTCTTCAAGTTTCAGTGTTCTTGCCTGACTTCATGGAGTTGTGTAGAATAACAATATAACTTTGCTACTCCAAGTATGAGCATATCACTTGGGTGCTTGAATCTTGGGCTCTACCCCAGATCAGAATCTGCATTTTTTTTTTCTTTTTGTCTTTTTTACTGACTGGCAACGGGATCGCAACCCTCGGTGTTGCGCCCGCACTGCGCTCAGCCAGTGAGCGGGAACCAGTCTCCACATGGGATCCGAACCCTCGGCGGGAGCGCCACCACGCTCCCAAGCGGCGCACTCTCCAGTGCGCCACCGGGCCGGCCCCAGAATCTGCATTTTAACAAAATCCCTAGGTAATTCATATGCATGTTAAAAAAAAAAAAAGAAAGAAAAAAGAAAAAGAGAAAAGACATATACATGTTAAACTTCCAGAAGCATTGAGCTAAGGAACTTTAAAAATAAAAGCACATTGGGGCCAGCCCGGTGGCGCACTGGATAGTGCGCCGCCTGGGAAGCGCGGCGGCGCTCCCGCCCGAGGGTTCGGATTCCACATACAGACCGGTTCCCGCTCACTGGCTGAGCGAGGCACGCGAGCAGCGCCGAGGGTTGCGATCTCGTTGCCGGTCCCCGGTCCGGTACGGGGGCAACACTGAGGGTTGCGATCCGTTGCCGGACACGGAAAAAGACAAAAGACAAAAAAATAAAATAAAATAAATAAATAAAAGCACATTAACTTAAAGCATGGAAATGTCTGAGATGGTTATGCAGACAACCCAACTGGTAACAAAGCAGATGTTGACGATCTATCCCACTATTAAAGAAGAGCAAAAATGATAGAATAATATATCTGGTTCAAAATCAGAGAGAAAAAGTCACTAGAATTTCAGAAAGTATAATGAAAATGTTTGCTACGAATCCACTGCAGTATTAAAGCAGCTTCAGGTTCACAGTAAAAATAATTAAATAATTTAGACAGAATTACTATGGTCAACAGTTTTTAACTTTATAAGACATAATCATGCCTCTCTTATTCTAATAAGCCTCAAATCTGGAAAAACATTTATAGTAAACATGTTTAGCTTTGGAGTCTAGATTCAGAATACAAGAAGTGATTCCAGCAGAGAGAACTTTGTGAAATCTGAATTCATATCAAGTGAAAGGACTATTACCACAAATTGTTTGCCTTGAGGAACCACTGTCTGAAAGCCCCATTTCATTTTGCGGTCACTATAGCAAGGTGGAGCGAGTGCGTGTGTGTGTGTGAGAGAGAGAGAGAGAGAGAGAGAGTGTGTGTGTGTGTGTGTGTGTGTGTGTAAGGAAATAAATTCTAGAGAAATGGATATTCCTTTTGCAGCAAATAAAAATCAGATTTCAGGCTTTCTATTTCAAGGATTAACAAGCTTTCTGACTCTTGTGATAACTGAAAGGCTAACACAAAATTGAAACAATAGGCATTAATGACAAGCAGGCAATCTTCAAAGCAAATTTTAAAAACTGGACTATACTTATCCCAACACTTTGGGCTAACCATGACTGCGATTTTTTTTAACCCTCAGTATGCTTAAAAAGATAATACATGCAATTAATCTATATGTGATGAACATGTAACAACTGTATAAAAATAGTTTCTATGTTTAACAAAAAGTCTCCATTTTTAAAAAGTTCTTTGCAATGAATAAGCACGTGGAAAGGAAACATCAGGGTAAATTCTAATTAGTTTGAGTCAATTATAGTTCTCCATTCTCCAGCTGGCAAATGGTTTGAGAGTGAGCATGTGAACCAATTCTGGTCAATAGAGCCAATGGGGCATAAGGGGAAGCCTGCTAGGGGGCTTCAGAAAAAGGTTTCAAAAGGTCCCTTTGGCTTAAAAAGAAAAAAAAGAAGAGAGTCTCTGCTGGACACTATTTTGGATCTTACTCCTGGAACTCTAGCAGCCATTTTGTGACCATAAGAATAGACATGGGGAAAGATGGGAAAAATCCTTGTTCTTGATTATATCAAGAACTGAATTAACGAACCCAGGAGACAAACTACCTTGGGTCTTATTATGTACTGGGATTGTTTCTGTTATTTGTAGCTGAAAGCATCCTGGTACTGACAATGATGACATTTTGTGGTTATCCTCATTTAAATATCTGACTACATCTCCTCTTAACTGATTTAACTCCAATTGTTTTTTAAGACAGGCTCCTCTAGAGCTTTCCCTGAGCTCCCATATGGGTAGGCACTATCATCACCACATTCCATTGTACATTATAAATTGCCTATTTTCTTTACCACCTCCCAGTATAGAAAAAAACTTCTTGTGGTCAAGGGCTGTGTCTTTGTTCCCTGCTATATCCACAGAACCCTCCTAGCACAGTGCCTGGCACATAGTAAATGCTCAAACATTTTTTGAAGGGATAATATGGTGGAAAGAGCTTTAGCTAGTAACTAGCTGAGAGACTCCAGACAGTTATTTAACATTCTTAGTTTTACTTTACTCATCTGCAGACTGGTCTAGACCAGTAGTTTTCAATCTGTTCTGAGTTCCCTAAAGGATTTCCCAAGGTAGGAGGAGAAAGGGTGGGGAGAGAAAGGGAGAAAGAAATAGTGAGTTTTTGAAACCTCCACTTTTGCATTTCAACCAGTGCTGCTTCATTTCTATATACTGGGCTTCTGCATAAGATTTCAACTGAAGACAGGGTTCTGCTATTTTTAATAACTCTAAAGTTCACTGATTGAATGATACTTTTCAGATGGAAAATTTTATCATTTTATGGCTATGCCAGAAATTGAACAAGTACAAATGTTGAGATTTTCAGGCACTTCATTCAGATTTCTGCTTAAATGCTACAAGGGTACTTCAAAAAGTCTGCAGAAAAATAGAATTAAAAGATGAGGTAAAAGAACATTCAGAAGAACACATGATTCTTACAGACCCTATGTACCTTTCTTTTGCCAGAGTCAACCTTTAGAAATCAGTAAGGTATAGTTGCCTTGACCATTAGAGGCATGCTTATTTTTTAGCTAGAATGGTAAAGTGAAAATTACAATAAAACCTAGGGGGAGCAAACCTAATGGTTGTAAGGCTATATTAAAAAAAAAATTGATAGTACAGCGAGATTATTTTTATTCCCAAGTTATATCTGTGGCTGGAACTACTTCAAGTCTGAACCATCAAGCTACTAACCACCTCACAGTTCATTGTGAATGTACCAAAATGAGCACCTCAAACTTTTAGATGCTCCCTGAATCTCTGGCTTCTTACCCTCTTTCAATGTTATTAAGATTTGTGTTCACACTAAATGGCCCCAAGCAGGCTATATATTTATTTTTGAAATTCTGGAGCACTGTTTCTCAAAATATAGTTTGTGAACAACCTGTCAATCCAGGGCTTTACAAAAAAGAAACAAAAAACCCCCTTAAATTTACGATTTCTGGAAGTGGGAATTTGCATTTAACTCTTACAACTTGTATTAGTCTGTTTCTGTTGCTTATAACAAAATACCTGGAACTGGGTAATTTGTAAGAAAACAAAATTTACTTCTTACAGTTTTGGAGGATGGGAAGTCCAGGGAACACTTCTGGTGAAGGCCATGGTGGTGGCAACAGTGACCCAGGAATCTCACATGTCAGAAATGGCAGAGCAGAGAGAGAGAGACTCTCCAAAATACCTGGAACTGGGTAATTTGTAAGAAAACAAAATTTACTTCTTACAGTTTTGGAGGATGGGAAGTCCAGGGAACACTTCTGGTGAAGGCCATGGTGGTGGCAACAGTGACCCAGGAATCTCACATGGCAGAAATGGCAGAGCAGAGAGAGAGAGACTCTCACGTGCTTTCTTTTTAAAGCCCTGAGAACCATGCCCATGACCACCATTACTAATCCACTCAATATGGCATGGTCCTTTCAATCTAATCACCTTTTAATTACAATAGGGTTTCCCACTCTCAAACACTTACAGTGGGGATTAAGCTTCAATGACTTTGGGGGGCCATTCAATCCACAGCATAGCTCTTTGTACTCTGATGTCTGAGAGTCACTATTTTTGAATTTGCATCTGTTCTTTGCAAGTTTATATTCTAGTCTTAAACACTACACATACAAATACTGTGTAATTACAGGTATCATGAGGTATGAAACCAATATTTTTATCTTGAGACTATGAAAGTCTGTTACCTGTGAGAAATTTTCCTATGTTATGATCCTATACACAATATGAAATTATTTCTGGCCATGTGGCCCTAGGATAAACTATCTCTCTTTTCCATTTTTATTCAAAGACAACATCAGGTTAACGCAGTCTATAATTGAAATATAAACTTATAGAGAGAGCCACAAATCTTGACTTAACTATCACAGATATATTTTCTGAGAATGTAGATGGTGTCAGAAATGGGACTTCCATATCCAGACTATTTATGAAGATGAAGAAAATCAAAAGACTACCTTTGATATTTTGGGAAGATGGGGAGAGGATGCCAGGATAAAAGTGAGTGTGTCTATGTGAGGAAGAGAGGAAGATCATGTATTGCAGCACATGTGCCATAGTGGTAATATGCCAAAAAAACACAGTACCATAAAGATACTGAGTCCTTTTGAGACTAGCCGAAACTTATGAAGGGCCAGTAAATGATAAAAACTAAACTGAGATAGAAATATATTTAACAAAAGATGTGTAAGATTTATACCTGGAAAACTACAAAACACCATTGAAAGAAATTAAAGAACTAAGCAAATGGAAAAACATCCCATGTTACTGGATTGGAAAACTTAATATTGTTAAGACAGAAATATTCCCCAGTGTTCTACAGATCCCTGCCTTTTTTGCATAAATTGACAAGCTGATCCTAAAATTCATATGAAAATGCAAGGACCAAAAATAGCCAAAACAATCTTGAAAAAGAACAGAGTTACAGGACTTGCCCTTCCCTCTTTAAAACTTACTATATATGTAACTGGTATAAGGCTAGACATATAGATTTATGGAATAGAACACTGAGTCCAGAAATAACCCATATATCTATGGTCAATTGGTTTTTAAAAATTGTGGTAAAAGACACATAACAAAATTTACCACCTTAACCATCTTGTACATTTATCAAGTGTAACTAGTGTTAACTATATTCACATTGTCATGCAAGAAATCTCAGAATTTCTTCATCTTGCAAATCTGAAACTCTATATCCATTGAACAAGACCTCCCTGTTTCCCCCTATCCCCAGGCCTTGGCAACCACTATTCTATTCTGCTTTCTGTTTCTACGAGTTTGGTTACTTTACATTCCCCATATAAGTGGAATCATATAGTATTTGTCTTTTTGTGACTGGAATATTTCACTTAGCATAGTGCTCTCAAGGTTCATTCATGTTGTAACATGTGACAGGACTTCCTTCTTTTTTAAAGCTCAGTAATAATATTCCACTATATCTATACTACATTTTCTTTATCTATTTACCTGTTGATGGATATTTGGGTTGCTTCTATCTCTTAGCTATTGTGAATAATGCTGCAATGACGATGGGTATGCAAATATCTCATCAAGATCTTGTTTTCAATTCTTTTGGGACTGCTGGATCATACAGTAATTCTATGTTCAGTTCTTGAGGAATCACCAAACTGTTTTCCACAGTAGCTGTACCATTTTACATTCCTACCAGTAATTAATGCACAGCAGTTCCAATTTCTCCCTGTCTTTGTCAGCACTTGCTATTTTCTAGTTTTGGGATTTTTTTTTTTTTTGGCAGCTGGCACATAAGGAGATCCAAATCCCTGACCTTGGTATTATCAACACTATGCTCTAATCAAAAGAGCAAACCCACGAGCCTTTGCTGAGTGTGAGATGACACCTCATTGTGATTTTGATTTGCAGTTCTCTAATGATTAGTTTGTAAGCCATTTGTATATCTTCTTTGGGAAATGTCTATTCAAGTCCTTTGCCCACCCACCCACTCTTTTTTTTCGTGGTTGGCCAGTATGGGAATCTGAGCCCTTGACCTTGGTGCTATAACACTGCGCTCTAATAAACTGAGTATTCTGGCCAGCTCCCCCTTTGTCCATTTTTTAACTGGGTTATTTGTTTGTTTGTTGTTGAGTTTATGGTAAGTTGATTTTTGACAAGTGTACCAAAACAATTCAATGGGTAAAGAATAGTCAACTAATGGTGCTTAGACAACTGGATATCCACACACAAAAATGAAAATTGACCAAACATCTAAAGGTAAGAGTTTAAAATTAAAAATTTTGTGTACCAAAAGACACTATCAAGAAAGTGAAAAGACAATCCACAGAATGGGAGAAAATATTTGGAAATCATGTAGCTGACTGGGATCCAGTAACCAGAATATTCAAAGAACTCTTACAATTCAACAAAAAGAGGAGAAACTAAACTTAACTACAGGCAAATAATTTGAATAGACATGTCTCTGGGAGGACGTACAAATGGCAATAAACATATGAAAAGGTGTTTATCATTAGTCATCAGAAGAAAGCAAATCAAAACCACAAGGAGATACCACTTCACACCCACTAGGATGGCTATAATTCCAAAGACAGACAATAATAAGTATTATATCTATACAATGAAATACTATTCAGCCGTAAAAAGAAATGAAGTACTGATACATGCTACAATATGGATGAACACTGAAAACATTAAGTAAAAGAAGCCATATGCAAAAGGCAACATATTATATGATTCAGTTTATATGCAATAACCTGAATAGGTAAATGCAGAGACAGAAAGCAGGCTAGTGGTTGCCAGGGGCTAGGTAGAGGAGCCAAAGGGGAGTGCTTGTTAATGGGCATGGGTTTCTTTCTGGGGTGATGAAAATGTTCTGGAATTAATGGTGATGGTGACACGACACTGTGAATATATTAAAAACCACTGAATTGTGCAATTTAAAAGGGACAATTTTGTGCATGTGAACTTTATCCAAAAATAAAAATCCCCAAAACTAAACTGAGAACTAATCTAAAGATTTTAAAAAACGGAAATGCTAATATTCCCCACATTATGATTCTATAATGTCTGACCTTCCTTCAGAGGTAGTATGGGCCAATTAAAAAAGCAGAGATTTTGGAGTGAAGTAAACATCAATTCAAATTACAGCTCAACTGCATACTAGCTATAAAATCTTGGGAAAGCCATTTAAGCTTCCTGAGCCTCAGTTTAATCGCCTATATCAAAAATAATAATACCTACTCTCACAGGTTGATGTTAGGACTAAAGTGCCTTGAGTTGAATATAGGAGACCTTCAAACGTTAGCCCCCAATCTTAGCTGTATCCTTTCAGTGAGTGGGTCATTCTCAATAGTTAGTGTAGAGTTAAAAATACTGTTAGATTGCCTGACAGTAGGAGCTCTTTTTAAGAATCAGGTCTCTATTTCTGAGAAGTCTTGCTTAAGTAAATCTTTATAGATAGGGAGGTAACTGGGAGGGAAAGGATTCAAGCACAAAGAGTGCAAAAATATATACTAAGCAACTATGTGTATTAATACGCTAGAAACTGGGGATGCAACTTTGGAAAAGGAGTATAGGGGTGGGGAAGGAAAAACAAACAGGTAATTGTAAAAGTACATGACAAGTGTAATGACCGGGGAAGTGTGATGTCATAGGCACCACAATGGGGAGAAGGTGCACAATCTCAATATAAGATTTTGGTCTCACAGCTGGTTAGAGTACAGCTTTAAAACATCAAGGTCATGGGTTCAGATCCCTGCATACCAGCCAGCCACCAAAAAAAAAAGGAAAAGACCCAAGATATTTTGGCCTCATTTTTCAAATCAAGACTTTTAGGAAAAAAATCTAATACATTTAATGGTCTTTTCAACTGCATACTTAAAACGTTTTTTCAGGTCAATTTAGTTAGAGTAAGAAAGCAGAAAAGGAAAGGTTTTTGTTTACAACAGAGCTGCAATTTTGTGGGGCTAGTAAGAAACTCCCAAGGGAAAGATAAAGATGGGTGTATGTATCAGAACTCACTTACATAGACATCCTTTCCCAAATGGATCCTTCTTCTCAAAGTTCTTCTTTAAATTAAACTTCTGGAGGATGCTTCCTTATTCTAATAAGAGTCCATTCCATGATCCTATTTATCCAAATCCCCTCACTATTTACCATGTGGGGTATATGTGAGTTTCTTAAATGAGCAGACACAGTAAGATACAAAGCCAAGGCAAACAGTCATGTAAAAAAGGGAAAGTCACTGTTTCTGTATCTTTAGAGAAAAGGGATTTAGGGCAGGGGAGAAACAAGCAGCACTTAAAAAGCAATGGGCTCTTCTCAAACTTCAATAGTCACAAATAGAGACATGAAACTATTCCTACTAACATATATTTTCAGAGAAACTAAATGGAACCATGTTAGATGAGAAATGTCTTGAAAAAACAGCCACTCTATATCTTTTTATCTATCAGTAGTGTGTAACCTATGGCAAAACTTTCAGCTGCTTCTAAAAGACGACTTATTCTTTCTTATCAGAATGCTTATTTTAATAACATAATTTGTGTGCACAGCCTTACACAAAGTGTCAACTAGCTTAATGGAATATTTTGGACAGAAGAAAAAGAATAATTGGGAAATGTGTGGGAGTAGAATCATATCCGCCAAAATCTGAAGTTGGTTTCATAGCTTGCAGTTTGTCCTAGCAATCAATAATAAGCCAGAGCTCATTATTTCACTGAAAAGACATTGTATGTAAAATGAACTTTTGTAAATAAAATACAAAAGTTAATTTATTTAATTAAGAGGATCCTATAATTAAAGGACTCCCACAATCTGTTTACAAAGGAGGCAGTATAGAATACGGTTACAGAACACTGGGGACCAGAAAAAGGAGGGATCCTGGCCACACCATGGAACTTTCTAAAGTCTCCGTTTTCTCACCTGTAATTAGAGATAATAATAATATCTACTTCACAGAGTTGTGATGATTAAATGAGAAAGTACATGTAAGATGCTTAGCATGGTACCTGATACAAGGTAAGTGCTCAACATGTATTAGCTATATTACTTATAAAGTGAAGAACAGCTTTGTCTTCTTTGAACACCTCGATGTTCAGACCACAATTTCTTAAACAGAATTGTGTTGTACTTACCTGTGATCTGGCTGTCAATCAGATTTATCTGAGAAGGCAGGTCTAAGCACTAACTATTTCAAAGGCATTTCTTTTTCTTTCTTCCTTAAATTGTCCTGTCTGCAGTGCAGACAAATAGCAAATTTTGCTACTCAAAAATCATTGCTGATTGATACTCTTGCAGCTTCTAAGAAGGGGCAAAAAACTACTTTAGGGATGCAAATATCATACAAGAAATAGATTTGAAGTAAACCAATACAAAGCATATTTGACTTTGTTATATTTTCTAAACCAATATCAGTTTAAGCAGACAGTCTAGGCTACTTGGCTCTGGGTATGAAGAGCGATTTACCATATTTTGTGCCCACATGGGAAGAGACAAAACCAATGAAACATTTGTTCCTTAGACCCCATTCCCAGTGCAAAGGTTTCTCTTCACCACCCTGGCACATTGCCTGTTACACTTATTTACTGTTTTCAAATAAATTAATTCATTTGAAAGGAAATTGCCAAGAATAATTTCATTAATATTATAATTAAATGAATATTCTTGAGTGGTTTCTCTTACTTTAGTACAAGATTTGTGCTCAGAGTAAACATCAGAATAATAATTATAAATCAGAAATCAAATGCTATGCAATTTACTTAAGCCCATATTTAATTTTGTTCCCAGTGTTGATACAGAACAGTTTTCCATCTTCTAAAAATCAGTCTAACAGTCATTAAGTGTACCTTATCTTTCCATTGTAATCAAAAAAAGAAAATGAAAACAATGTATCACTGTTTGTCTATCAAATCAGTAATTAAAACAACAACAGCCCAGTGTTGGCTGGGGTTAAGGCAAATGTACTTTCTTGAATGGCTACATGGTTGTTCCTTGTACTTTATTAAAAAAAAAGTCAAACAACCAAAAGAAAACATAGTACATCAATATAACAATATATCACACAGCAATTAAAAACAGTATTATAAAATATGTGGAAAACATTCATGATACACTCAGAATATTTATTCACAGGAGAAGTATTCGTTAAATATTAACTATGTATCAGACACTGTGCTAGCTAGATAGATGCTGGGTTGGTAGGACTAATAAAACACTCATTGTCCTCGTCTCCACAAAGATTACCAACTCCGCCTGTTTATCTCTCTAGGTATTTTATATGCATATTTATACACACCTGATAGGAAATGAGGAGTCGCTGATAGCTTTCTAAAGAAAATTATTTTTTATTGAGGTAGAATTAACAAAGAATTAAAATGTATAGATCTTAGATGTTTACGTCGGTGAGTTTTGAAAATTTTATATACACATGTAACCACCCCCCGAAAAAGATATAGAACATTCCCATTTTCCCAGGAAGTCCCGTTATGCCCCTTCCCAGTCACTCCGCACCTCTTCTTCATGTTGCTCTGTGCATTTTATTGGGAGGTGTATGATTTTCATAGTATAAATATACCACAATTTATTTACCCGTTCTCCTATCGATGGACATGTGAGTTGTTTCCAGTTTTGGGCTATCATGAATAAGGCTGCTATTAATATTTCTGTGTAATAAAACATTGATAACGCATGAACATGTTTTCTTTTTTCTTGGAAATACAGCACTGAAAATTGGAATTACTGGATTACAATGTACGGATGCTTAACTTAAAAGAAACAGCCAGTTTTCCAAGGTGGCTGATGACAGTTCATGTTGTTCCACTGCCTTGTCCATGTTTGGTGCTGTTGGTAATTTTGATTTTAGCCATTCTAAGAAGTATGAAATCATATTTAATTGTAGTTTTAATTTGCCTTTCTATGATGATTTAAAGATGCTGAGTACCTTTCCCTGTTTATTCACATCTCTTCTTTTCTGAAGTGTATGTTCCAGTCTTTTGCTCATTCTAAAAATAGGGCCATTGGTCTTTATATTATCGTTCATTTGTAGAAATTCTAAACATATATTCTGAATACAAGTTCTTTGTCAAATAAATGTGTTGCAAATATACGTATTTTTCCAGCATGTGGCTAGTGTATTCATTTTCTTTTCTTTTTTTTTTTGTGGCTGACTGGTATGGGGATCCAAACCCTTGAACCTGGTATTATCTTTTTTTCGTGTCCAGCAACGGATTGCAACCCTCAGTGTCGCGCCCGTACCGGACCGGGACCGGCAACAGGATCGCAACCCTCGGTGTTGCCCCCGCACCTCGCTCAGCCAGTGAGCGGGAACTGGTCTGTATGTGGGATCCGAACCCTCGGCGGGAGCGCCGCCGCGCTCCCAAGCGGTGCACTGTAGCAGTGCGCCACCGGGCCGGCCCCTTGACCCTGGTATTATAACACCATGCTCTAATAACTGAGCTAACTGGCCAAACCTCATTTTCTTAATGATCCTTTTTTTCCTTAATTTACTTTTTTAAATTGACAGATAAAGTTATATGTATTTATTGTGTACAACATGATGTTTTAAAACACATACACATTGTGGAATCATTAACATACGCATTACCTCACATAGTTACCTTTTTTGTGGTGAGCTTAATGATGTTTTTTGATGAACAGAAGTTTTTCACTATAATGAGGTACATGTTTTTTTCTTTTTATAGTTAGTGCATTTTGTGACTCATTCAAGAGATCTTTGCCTATCGCAAGTCACAAAGATATCTTCTTATGCTTCAGTGAAGGATGTGAAATGAGAAAATGTCAGAGTGAAAATGTTTAAAGTGAATCAGAATGCCCTGTAGACAACAAGAAGCTACAGTCAAAGATGATAAGGTAGGAGGCTGTTACCTAACTAAAAAATGAGGTGATGAGGTTTTAGTCTTGTTTGATAAGCAGTGTAACTGAAGAGGAAGGAATAAACAAAGGCCAGATTTAAAAGGAAAAATATGGAACTTGGTAATTAATTGAACATAGAATATGAAAGAAGATATGTTAAAATGATTTGAAGAACTTAAGCCTGTGAAATGATTCAGAAAGTAATGATACTATTAACAAAGATAGGAAAGTCTGAAACTAGACTCTATTGTGGATGTTATTATAGGAAAAAATAAGGAGTTTAGTTTTACACATATTACGTTGAGTATGATAATGGAATATTCAAATGGAGATTTCTTGTTGATAGTCAGGAATAATGAGAGCTGAAAAGGACAAAGAGGCAAGACTATACTGCAGACTTATGACTCATTAGCAGAAAGCAGTGCTTTTCAAAGCACCCCTGTACCAGCAACATCAGTACCACCTGGGAACTCATTGGACATGACAGTTATCAGGCCCCATCCCAGACCTACTGAATCAGAAACTCTGGAGGTGAGGCCCAGCAGTGTGTGTTTTAAGAAATCCTCTAGATGATTCTGATTCACACTAAAGTTTGAGAACCACTAGCTCATAGAGTACAGTTGAGGTATAAGCACATAGAGCAAATGAAAAAGTTAACAGAGTCCCTCAATTACCAATCCCTAGGGAAGAGTCATGGCAGGTAGAGAGAAAATCTGTAGAGAAGGGATTAGAAGTGAAAGGCTAATATATCTGTCACCTAAAAGCCAAGCAGAAGAGAAGGTCATGAAGTTTCTAAGTTCAGCTTATTCTGAGACAGAGACAGAAAGACAAAGACAAGCACACAGAATGAAAGTACTCTTTCATCCACTACTGACCCGTCTCCCCACCCCTACCCCCCAAATGTGGGTCATACTGTTATGAAGAAAAAATATTATTCATGATTTTTCCATCTAGCTTTCCTTTAAGTAAGAGAAATCTGAAAGTAATAATAAAAAGTATACTGAAATACAACCACATTTCTTTAAAAGAGAAAAGAGAAATATAATTTCATTTAATACTTATAATAATGCTTTAAGTTGATATAATTTGTCTACAGCACTGGACACAGGATTCAAGCCCACTTGACTACAAAGTTCCCAATATTTCTACTACGAGTTGCCTGTTTATTTTAAAAAACTCAAGTTGTAAACTGAGCTATATTTTTCAAATGATATTTATTCTTCATGAAGCCTGCTGAACTTTTTTGGCTGCTCAAGTGACAATGAATGTATACAATGCTTTAAAGGAGGAAGAAAAGAAATGAGCTGTAGTGTGAAAGGCAAGTGGTGTCAAAATAAGTTGTTCTAAAGACTGGAGAAATAACATCATGCTTATATGCTACTGGGAAACATCCACTAAGGAAGGAAAACCTGATGATGCAGGAGAGAGAGAGGAACTACTGCAGTAGCTGAAGGGGGACATATAAATCACTTGTACAACAGAAAGGCTGTTTTTGGCTAAGCACATAGCCTGGGGTTAGCAAATCACTGCCAACATTTTGTATATCCTACAGGCAGAGGTTTTTACATTTTTAAATGACTTCTAAAAAACAAAACAAGAATAAAATTTTGTGACAGTGAAATATGAAACTCAAACTTCAGTGTCTAGAAATGAAATTTTATTGCAACAATGAAATGCCCATTTGTTTATGTATTATCTGCTTTCACATTCCAATGACAAAGTTGAGTAGCTGCAACAGAGACTGTGTGGTCCTCAAAGCCAAAAATATTTACTATCTGACCTAGTATAGAAAACATTTGCTGACCCCTGGCATACAGAGTCCATCCACCTGTGCTCTAAACCACACATGTATCTAATCAGAATAGACTGACTTCTAATGATCTACATATCTTATTAATGAAGGCTAAAAGTCAGTGTTGAAACAAAGGTGATAAATTCAATGGATTTCATCCAGCCAGCCATTTGATCATTCAACAGTGCCAAACACTGGAGATATAAAATGAACAAGACAGGCATGATTCTTATTCTTATGAAATTTAAATTTTTATGAGACAGAAAAACAAGAGACAGATAAGCAAGATTATGTATACCTTGTGATAAGTGCTCTGAAGGAAATAAACATGATGCTGTAATAGAGAACAAAAGGGAGTCTGGGGAGTTACTGTAGACAAAGTAGTCAGGCAAGGAGTTTTTGAAGAAGCACAAGGAGCTAACCACAGTGGGGGATGTGGCTGGATAAAGCAGACAATGAGATGTTCATACATTTCCACAGACATAGAAACAGGCTAGGATGGAGTTATTTATACACTGGGAGTAGCATATGCACGGACTACTTTCCCTGAAGAATTTTCCAATGGCATTTTTACTACAAAGCACACACAATGTAATTTAATTATATAATGGGTCCAAATGGTTAAGGAACAAAATACAACAAACAAACAAACAAACAAAAAATACCCACTGTATAATTACTTAATCACCCGAGCGGTAGAAATGGTTCCAGAAAGCCATTTCCACTTATCAGGTATATACAATAACAGTTATTTTTTTTAAACAGGAGAGAAACATTCCACACAATGTAAGTTTTACACGATTCTGGCAAATGCCATCATGTCAAAGAAAGTATAAATGGCAGGCATTGCTTAAAATAAAATTAAGCTTTTCCTATTTTTTAATTCTATGAGCAATTAAATATCAAAAATGATCACAAGAAGATAAATAACTGTAAACACTAGAATGTTCTTTGGTTGTAACTCATACATAGCTAATGCAGCATAACAATACCAGTTGAAGCCTGACAAATGATAAGATATGAACTTTGGAAAAGAGCTAGTGTCATTTAGTTCTTAACTCAATTTCTTTCTTGGCATATACCAACATAACTATTTAAAATAGAATCTGTCCATTTTGTGAGATGGCTATGCAGTTTGTTCCATGTCTTAAAATAATTCTTTCCTTATCTTGTTTCTAGACTACAAGCAACTTTCAACTCAAAATTTAAGCAGATTTAAGTAGCACAAATCAACTGTTCAGTAATCTTTCAGATATTTATAAAATAATTATGCAATTCTAGTTTATTTCTCCTTATGGAAAATGATAAAACATGCTTTCAGACCATTTTAAAAGCCAGATACAAGTCTATCGAAACGTAAGGTACAATTCAATATAATGATTCATAGTGTTTCTAATAGAAAGATTCAGCAGTTCTCAATCGAGACCTTTATTCCTTCTCTGAATAAATGATGCCTGAAATTTTTATTCTTGTTCTAATGGAATTTCAATGGCTTTCACTGCAAATCTACTGGAAATTTTTGCATATTAAGTAGAAAAAATTAAATGATGTTAACCACATTTTAATGTGATTAAGGCTGACAGGGTCATTATTTCTGCTAATCACTCAGTTTAAAACCTCAAACAAAACTTTGTAACAGACAAGGTTTTTAATTTTATGTATATCTTGCTGAAATTTAAAAAAAAAAAAACTGCAGAAGGAAAAGGGAAAAAATCATCCTATAGTCCTTGACAAAACCAATGAGTAGTTCCTACAATTTGCAGATGTGTTTCATTATACTTAATCTGGTGATGTAAAAACAAAAATGCAAAACAATCTTACACTGCACATGCTCCTCTGGTTTCTTTCTTTTTAAACACGAAGAGGGTAAGAAAATGTACTTTGTACAATTTTAAGTTCTGTGTTTCCTATTTGCTGCTAAATGGAAACAAATATAGTTTTTTCTTTAGATCTTACAGCAAATTAAAAACAGAATTAATGCATAATACCACCTCAAACAATTCTTCAATGTTCTGGTTTTTGGATTAATCTATGCCATGGAACTATGAATATTTCAAATAAATTAGGGTAAACTAAAAATCTTCACTGATAAAAATCTCCAGAAAGAGTGACACACTGCTATTAGAAGAATAATACTGATTCTAATGATCATCAATACTTATAGGAGAATTTGTCTTTTCTGTTTTCTGATAAGAAATTTACTTTGCTCACTGGCCATTCTATACTAGAAGCTTAATATTAAATTAACTCTGTAATCACAGGTGTATTTAATGTAATTTTGGTGTTCCATTTGCAAAGAATTATTTCTAAAAGTACAACATTATGATATTCTCAAAGCATAAATGAGTGGAAACCTAGCCAAAAAGACTTAGCCACTATCTTCTCTAATTTTCTGGGCATTTCAATATTTTCCATAAAGAGCAACAATTAAGGTAGGTACATAACACACAACTATACAAGAATGAATCAAATACCTCACTACCTCTTTGTTGACTGTCAACTGCTTTACTGGTTGTTGAAAATTATCTTTATCTTTCAGCTACTAAAATGATAATTTCTAAAAATGATTTGAGGATTGTAATTCATTTTGACATATGAAGTTAATATGACTATTCCTAATCTAGTAGTTATAGTTTTTCTAGAAACAAAATTAATTAGCTTTTAGAAAAATACGATGAGCAAACAATTTCCAAAAGAAACACACACCTGAAGTTCACTCTAAATCATATTGATTCACCCAATCTAGCAAACTTAAACCAAACTGATTAACTAAAACCAAAACACCTCATATATAAAAAAAGATAAAGTAAACATTTTGCATTGTAGTTTTCTAAAGCAGTATATAACTATGATCACTGCAAATAATAGTCAAACTAACAATTATAAAACTTAAGCTACAGGTGCAGTACCTTTACCTAAAAAAAGCGATCATCCTTTTCATGGTAAATTACTCAACTGCATGCAAATAGATAAATGAGTTTAACTCACTGATCACCATCTAAGTACCTAACAAAAGCAGAGCACCTGGCCATAAACAAGTCCTTTGAAATGCAATTTAGTGCTAAAGTTTGAGAAATAACTGTTCTGCTTTCATATTAAAAACCATAACCAAACTACTTTTCAGCAAGAAGCTCAGCCTTTTGTGAAGAGAAAGGCATTAGAGTGTGCAGCAGATTATATAAATATCAAGAAAAGAAGTCAATATTAATGCTGCTTAGTGGCCATAATCTTTGGTGTCTATAGAAAGAATGAGTAGTGTTGAACTTTTTTTTATTTTAGTGTAATGCTATGCACTGGTGCATCAACTAATAGCCCTCCAGAATTTCTGTGCTCATCTAAAAAGAGTCCCTGCTGAATGTTCTAATGCATCTTATTGTGAATCTTCAGCAAATAAAACTTCATGTATGAGCTCATGATGTGCTTTGCTGCCGGAAAGTCACAGACTCTGTGGGAAGCTCTTTATCTTCCCAGCAGTTAGTTCTCTGAGAACATCAGTGCAGCTACTGTAGTTACCTGTAGATTACTTGTATTTTCTCACATCTGTGTCCAGCAATCTAAACCATGATGATAAAGGGTCATTAGGTTTTGAGTGAGGAAGGGGACGGGCTAGACAATTTGCTCTGATAAGCTCCTTGTTGGGAGCTCCAGTTTAGAATGTGAAGTGTCGGATATGTACAGTTTTACACTAAAAGGAAAAAAGAATTTCACTTTTCTGTACTAACAATTAAAAATGATGCGGTTTGACGTCTCACTATAATCTACTAATTCACATTTTATTTGGAGGCTTTATAATTAAAAGTATTTGAGAGAAATAATTTTCTGCTTGTAAAATGGACGTCCACGCTCTATTAGCCACAAAGAATTCAGGTACAATTACTAAGATAACTGCTGTTTGGAGCACAGCAAAGCAATTTCCCACAGTGGGACTTACGGTTCAATTTACCAGTTGGGCAAATATTTTGTGCTCTGTAGAGGCCTAGAGAGTTAAAAGCTATAGGTAACATTCGAGTAGTGTTATACTTGGTGAAAAGTTTCCTCAATCCAGATGGATGGTTTAGATTTTAAAGTAAAGACAGTATCCCAAAAACATTCCCTCAAATTAATATTATAAATTTTAAAACTAATAAAAAACACAGTTGTCACAGAAACCTTGGCTGACCTCTTATCCCCCCAAAACAGAGGTTCAGAATTTAGAACTCAACACATATTTTATTTTCATATTTGTTTGAATCCTAAAGCATTCTGATACTTAATCACATTTTCCCAGTAATCAGCTGATAGATTATGTTATAGTGTTGGTTAGATTGTAGAATGGGAATACTGATTACTTAATTTCAAATGGCTTAAATAATTCTATCAGATTATAGAAATTTAAAAATGAAAAATTTTTTTGGCATCTGTCAGTTATTATACACCATATAGATAGGATGACAAGAAGTGCTTTAGTTAGTAAAAGACAGAGGGGCTTAGAAAATGCTCTCTAGATTTACATTCATAATTTACCTCCTTTTTACATATGGTTATTTTAGTGCAATAGTATGTTTTTTCTAAATATCTCCTTACCTTCCTACAAAAGGAAATCTTAAGAGAAAACAGTGACTGGAACAAATAAAATACTGCCCTGTCTTAAAGAACTATATTAAAATAACAAAAGTATGTGCATAAAAGCATACAATATTTCAAAATGAAACATCAAGCACGGGTTTGGGGTTTTTTTGGGGAAATAGTTTTAAAATGGTATTCATTTAGTCTGTTTGAAGACTTTCCAATGCTGCTGAAGAAGAAAAATAAAAATACTTATTTTCAAAGTTGTTTGCTAGCACTAAACACAGGCAAGCAATATTTTCCAACAGATTAAAGATAAAGTAACCATTTAAAAGCTCTTGTTCTCTCTTTTGAATACATGAATTGTCTAAAATCCTTTTATGAAAGTCTGTAAGATGGAAGACATGTCACTATTATCAATGTAGAAACATCTTAAAATAAAAATTATAAAATATAACATTTTGGTAACTAACGTTAACATCTTAAGCCAACATGAGAACACAAATCCATAATAATTATTCATACACCAAGCCACTGTAAACCTAAATCATTTCTGAAGACCTGAATGTGTCAAGAACTTTGACAATTATGACTGGAGCCAGGAAACTAGCAGTGCAGAATTTCTTATGAATTTCTCCAGTTACTTTTTATAAATGCTGTCTTGGATGACAGCTTAATGTGTACCACATGCAATATTTATTCTTCTTCAGTGTCAGACTGTCTAGCCATCCAGGGGAATACAAAGAATGTCACTTATTAGGATAAAAGCACAAGGAAGGTAATCAAGGACATATGTAACATCAGCCAATCATGCCCTATTTCAACATCCTATTCCATTCATAACAGTTCAACAATTATTTGCTTACTGATAACTTGCTTTCAGCCTGTTTGTGTTCACCATAATGGTGGTTTGCATTTATTTTGCTCTTTAGAATTGGACACTTGCTGTGCCATACATGTTTGTCAAAACTTTGGATCTTCTGTCAGAAATGGCTTAGAATATCAAATAATTTCTATTGGTCAGCAATTACTAATACAAAAATCAGTAACCCTTGATGTCAATAGGGTACCGAAATAAGTATAAAATAGCAAGTGAATAACTATTAAATATTTCATGGCAAAAAAATTCTATAAATGATACATAGTAAGAAAATAGGTATTAATGACTAAGCTACACACACACTTTCTACTGTATATGGCTAACAATACTTAATAGGCATTGGTTTTTCTTTTGTTTCAGTTTTACCAGAGAATGAAGCTGATAGAACTTCCCAGTCTAATCTGGTGGTCTTTAAGCTATATATCCAACATGTCCAAGAAATAACGAGCCCCACATTAAAACATATATAACAGATTTAAAATAGAATGATGTCCCATCATGCACCATAATCATGAAATGTGTAATTGTAAAAACATAATTACTTAATCATACTTAGTCAGAAAATTTTAACCAGATATGATTTAAACAATGTATTCTAGCAACATTTAAAAGCTTTTAAGAAAGGTGAAAAAAAGAAAAACTTTTAAGAGTACCAATTTCAAGAGATCTAGACAACTAAGATGTCTACCTCTGAGTATAGGAAAGAAAACCAATAGTTAATATTCTCCATATTCTCTCTCTTGGTCTCTTTTTTTCTCTTCTGTCTCTATCTCAGACTTGGCCTGCAGTAAATTCTACAATTTAAGAAATATTCCATACAAATGACATAATTTCTCAAAATATGACTTGGAAAAAAACCACTTTTAAATAATAAAAGCATTATCACAGATTTTTCTTTTCTGGTTTATATCTAAGAGCTGTCTTATAAACCAGTGATTTTACAAGTTATATAGTATAACTTGTAATTATCAATCAATTATGTATTAAGTGATTTTCTTAGTTACATAGTATTACACTGTAGTTGCTGACTTGAAAAGTAAGCATTTAGGACTGGAACTGAACATCCATTTGGATAGGGTTGGGAAGGTATTAAGGGCTAATTTTGATGAAAAAAGAAAAAGCAAGTCTTTCTGAACACTGCTGTTCCATTTAAAAGTCTTGAGCATCAGTTGGAACCAGCCCAAATGACCATCATCAGATGAGTGGATATGGAAAATGTGGTACATCTACACAATGGAATACTACTCAGCTATAAAAACGAATGAAATACTGCCATTTGCAACAACATGGATGGACCTTGAGAGAATTATATTAAGTGAAACAAGTCAGGCACAGAAAGAGAAATACCACATGTTCTCACTTATTGGTGGGAGCTAAAAAAAATAAACAAATTAATTTACCCACAAACACACACAAAAAAAACTGGGGATGGGGGTGGGGAAGAAGATATAACAACTATACCTTTTTGAAATTGTTATAACAAGCAAATGGAAAGGACATTCTTGGGTAATTACAGTGTTTTATATAAGCAGGACTCAAGTTAGTTAAGAAAATTTATTATGTAATTACTATTGCCAGGCACTAACCAATTCACTATCAATCTAGCTATGTTTATACACATACATATGCTTTTCTCATAGAATTATGAGAATTAAATAAAACTATATTTTAAGCCAAATGGGTCTATTTCTGCCACAGAATAATTTCATTTAATATATGCAAAATAAAATTTTATTTAATTGTCATAATTCTATAAGAAAAGCATTATTCTCTCTGACAGGTGAGGGAACCAAGGGCTATAAGAAAATCAACCAAACTCTCCTGACACATGCTTATACAAAGCATCACAATTATGGTTGCTCTACAGCAGGTATGGGTTTCTTTACAATTTTCACTAGGATACAAACAACATAGAAAACTCTTTGTGTACTTTTTATTGCATGAAAAGCATACTATAAATGCAATAAAATGTTTTATACTTTCACTCATGAGTTTGAGCTAAAAGAAGTCTTTCAAACATTTAATTAGGTTTCTTACTTCACTTCTCTGAGCCTTAGGTTTTCTTTGGTAAATGAGTAGAAATTTGCCTTTCATGGTTGTTATGAGGATTAAAACAAATGATAGAACATAATAAAGGCCCTAAACAAAGTCCAGCATATAATAGATGCTCAGCAAATGGTAGCCATTATTTTTGCCCAAGACTTGGATGTATATGCATGTATATACACATATACGTAAAGGCCCTAAACAAAGTCCAGCATATAATAGATGCTCAACAAATGGTAGCCATTATTTTTGCCCAAGACTTGGATGTATATGCATGTATATACACATATACGTGTATGTATATATATAATGTTCTTTCCATAATAGTGCTAGTATTTAACTAGAACTTTACACAAATCATCCACTTGTATTTCAGCTAATAAAGGAGATACGTACGTACACACACACACACACACTCCCTCTCTCTTCTCTATTTCCCAAAACAAATCCAAGTTAATGAAAATGTAAGCAAATAAAATACATCAGCATGTGGTTAAAAACAAACACACAAACAAATAAGTGGTTGAAGAAAGTAATTATCTTGAAAAAAGGATCAATAATTATATTTTCTATGTAAAAATATAAGCTATTTTACTTTTGTCCCTACAAAGAGCTATTAAATTGGAAAAGTGTTTAGAGATAAATCCATAAACATAAAGACACAATTTTAGGTACAATTTTTATAACACCCTCAGTTGATACTCTCTAATCAGGTTATAGTGAATTTTTAGTCTCAAATGTTATAGTGCATGAACTAACAACAAGAACAAAACCTTATCTAAATGGGGCCAAGCCTGTGGTGCACTCGGGAGAGTGCGGCGCTGCGAGCACAGCAGCGCTCCCGCGTGGGTTTGGATCCTATATAGGGATGGCCGGTGTGCTCACTGGCTGAGCACGGTGCAGCCGGTCTCAAAAAGGACAAAAAAAACCCAAAAAAACCTTATCTAAATGAAATTTATAGTGATATAAAATGTGACTAGCATATGACAGATTTCTCAGGCCTTGTCTACCTTTTCAGCATCACCACTGACCCAATGCTGAGATACTATGGCATAGCAGTAAAAACCATGAACTATACAGATGAACTGCTTAGGTTTGAACCTTGGCACCGCTGAATGGCTATGTCATTTTGGCCAAGTTCCTTAATCTGTCAATACTTGCTTTCCCTTGACCAAAATATCTATACATGGTATATGATTAAAAATGGATGCTAAAGTGGGTGCTATAATATACTGCTGTTGCCTCTTAACAATAAGGTATTATAATAGTTAATAAAATTACAAGACAAGGCAAATACAGCAATAACAAAAGCTTATTATCCTAAGAAAAGCAAAGAGTTGTTGCTTAAGAATTGTTCTTTTTATTAACTAAAACCTTGACAACAGATGGAGATGAAATTTTCTGAGATAAAATGTAGCAAAATGCTAAAGTTGCTAAAGAAGTATTTTCAAAGATTTCTGGAGATTCACAAATATATTTTGTGTTGTCACTTGGTCATCAGTCATCACATGTGGAACAGGCACAAACATTCAAGTCAAATGGATCTATTTCTACCACTTACCTGCTACAAGAACTTGGGCAGTCTCGCTTTTGCAGTCTCTCTACATGCCCTATCTGTAAAATGGGCATGACAATATGTTTTATAAATATAATACTGTGAAACTTATATTCACATAAGTTTTACCTATTCCTCCATCAACATCTCTGCAATTTCTAAGCTCAGCGTGCTTGTCCCACAGCAGGAACACAATAATAAATATTGTTTTTCTATGTATGTGTCTTGGTTTGGCACAGACAGAAAAAGCTAATCAATGACATTAAATGGGGGGAGGGGAAAGCAAGACAGATGGAAGAAAAATGGCACAATTTGGAAGGTAACAATTTAAAATAGAAATTATGTTTGAAAAGCACTAGTGAACTTCATGTCAAACATCTTTTAAACCATCATAAAAAAAGACTAGAAATGATTACCAATGGACAGATGCTACTTGATCTTTTCCTTTTAAATTTCAAAATGAACTAAACCCAGTGATGTTTTCCACAGGCCATACTATTCTTTTAAAGGAATTTCTAAGGAAAATGCTGATTATTACCCCCAAAATATTGATGGCTACCCCTTGATTTCAATGACAAATATTTGAGGTATTGAAAAGTTACCTCTGAATCTCTAATAACAGAAAGACAAATCTTATCTTTCTGTTGGCATAACCCATTCCTAAACTAAAACTCAGAACTCTTAATCCAGTATGAAAATGCTTCATTTTAGTAAAAATTCAATTCAAGGTCAATGTAATAGTATAATGAGGGCCTTCAAAATCTGAGGCTCAAGTGAAGTGTACACTGAAACACCACGAAGCTCTAGACAAATGGAGGCTGTTGCTATTATTTCTTAATAAAGTTCAATCTATTTATTTGAGATCATATATCAAAGGACTTAGAAGTACTTTATGAGTGGTAATGTGGATCATCAAGTCACTAGACAAACATGGAAAAGGAAAGATGAAATTCAAAATAAACCTAACAATACTGCAAATACTACTTTAAAGATTATTTAAAATACTTAGTAATCAAAAATATTTCTGGACTATTAGAAATCAACTACAGCAAACTAGAAAATAAATGATGGTCATCCTTAAAACCCCAAATAAAATTTTAGAATTTAGGATATGTTTAAGATCTATTTAAATACCATGTATTTGAATAAGAATCCACAGGTTCTTCTCAAGTGGCTGTATTCTTTTTCAGCGGTGCTCCGTAACACTCAGAATAAAACCAAAGGTCCTTGCCATGGTCTGTTAAGCTCTATACGAACTGACCCCTGTCTCACTCTCTAATTTCTTTTCCTACAACTCCTTTGCTTATTTACACTATCCACCTACCTCAGATCCTTTGTACTTGCTGTGCCCTCTCCCTGGACTGGCTTTCTTCTGATTCTCTCATGGTGTATGCCTTTTATAAGGCCTTCCCTGACCACCTCAACTAAAATAGCCTCCCCTTACTCTGCTTTGCTTTTATTCATTGTCATGATCATTTCTTGACATCATATTAAATGGTTTTTTTGTTGAGTTTCTGTTACTGCCAGAAACTATAAGCCTTATGGGAGAGCATGGGCTTTTTCTGTTCATGACACACAGAAAAACTAAATCACTATTTGCTTCAGAAAAGGAAAAAGAAAACATAGTACCCACCTCTTTGATGAGCTCACAGTCCTCATAAGAAACATAAATCTGAAATTTATATTCATAAAGACAGTTCTTATGAAGCTGATTTATCTTCTTGATATAAAGCATTAAAAAGACTGAATAATAACCAGTGTGTAGGCCCAACCTTATAAACAGGGGTATACTCGAAGTTCATAAGTCAGTTATTTTATAACATTTTTTTTTTTTTGACGGCTAGCTGGTACTATAACATATTTTAAAGCAGAATTTAAAAATTGGTGATAAAAATGGCCCCAGATACCAAAGTATGTCTCACCTAAACTGTACTATTTCTTCTACATTGTGAATTAAATAGGCTTTTGAGGGTGAATCTCACAATCTAATGTTTTTGATAGGGAAACACTTTGTAAGTCAATTTAGGATAAAGGAATGCAATAGTCTGAGTAACGTTACTGGCCTCAAATATAGATATTCCAATTCTACAATCAAGTTTTGTTTTTGCTTTGTTCTCATTCTTGCAAGAGCAACAGCTACCCACCATGAAGAAAGATGGAAATAAACATGGTGAGATTCAGAAAAGACTTATTTCCAAGGGGCCAAAATAAGGGAGAGTGAATGAGAATAAGGGAAAGACCAGGTATTATCTCTAACTCAGTCCAGAAGAGCTGCTCTTAAACTAGGTACCTGCAACCTAAGTAATGCTCTGTACAGTTCCACAGTTAGGAAAAATCCTACCGTGAGAAACATATTTGTGTGGGTTGAGAAGATACTATATATTTGCATAAGCATTTTTTTCTTTATGAGTTTATTATGGTCTAATTCATTAAAATCATAAAGTCCTAGCACTGGAAGGGAACCTTAGAGATGATCTCTTTGAATTCTTTACTTTTACTGCCTCACTGCCAACACACATATATACACATCAAAAAATACTAAGGAGAGTGCGGCGCTGGTAGTGCCAAGGCCGCGGGTTTGGATCCTATATAGGGATGGCCAGTGCGTTCACTGGCTGAGCGTGGTGCAGACGACACCATGCCAAGGGCTGCGATCCCCTTACTGGTAAAATAAATAATTAAATAAATAAAAATACAGAAGCTGAGATACAGGAGCACAAAAGAGATCACAATGGAACTGTTTTAAAAAGGTTTTTTTTTTTTTTTTTTTTTGTCTTTTTCCGTGTCTGGCAACGGATCGCAACCCTCAGTGTCGCCCCCGTACCAGACCGGGACCGGCAACGGGATCGCAACCCTTGGCGTTGCCCCCGCGCCTCACTCAGCCAGTGAGCGGGAACCGGTCTGTATGTGGGATCCGAACCCTCGGCGGGAGTGCCTCCGCGCTTCCCAAGCGGCGCACTAGCGCAGTGCGCCACCGGGCCGGCCCTTAAAAAGGTTTTTTAAAGGACAAATACCTATTTTTAAAATATTATGCTATTGTAACAATTAAAAAATGATTAACTCTAATGGAAGCCAAGGGGTGATAATGAAATCCTCTAAGTGGCAAATGGTGAAGTTACAGGGCCCAATCTAAGAGAAAGATGGGTGTGGGGTCGTACAGAAGATGGCAGTGACAGGGCCAGTCCATGGCTCACTTGGGACAGTATGGGGCTGATAACACCAAGGCAATGGGTTCAGATCCTTATATCGGGATGGCTGGTTAGTTCACTTGGGAGAGCGTGGTGCTGATAACACCAAGTCAGGGGTTAGGATCCCCTTACTGGTCATCTTTTGGGGAAAAAAAAAGAAGATGGCAGTGACATCATGGGCATCTCACTGCTATATGTACAGTATATATGTGATATATTTTGTTCCTTAATCCATATAACAGAAAGGAAAAACCAAGGGAATGTATCCAGAACATGTATTCAGAAGGACAAACAAGTCCTTTCTCTGTTATTAAATTCTATTTGAGCTTTGATAATTAAATTTGGGAAACACTGTTTATACAGAGCACATTTTATTTTATTTTTTATTTTTTTAATTTATTTATTGAATCAAAATTGATTATACATATTTTGGGGGTTGAACATTGAGATGTTGATTAAATCAATATTACTAGCATATATATTGTTACAAATTGTAATTATTCTTTATGCCCCTTGTCCAATCTCTCCTCTTCCCCCATTACCTCCCCCTCCCCCCCCTAATTGCCCTAGATTTCTTCTCTCCCTCTGAAAGAGTAATGGTTACTCTGTTAACTTGTTACCTAGATGATCTGTCCAATGCTGAGAGGTGTGATCAGGTCCCCCAATATTATCATAGAGCAGATGCTTCTTCTGTCACTTTGAAATGGGTTTTGTGGAAAGAGACATCCTCTTCTTTTCTTTGTCTCTACTGGTGGCTCTTTTTGTGTGAATGAACTCCAGTGGTTGGCAGACCATCAGCGTGATGGTTGGGGCATCTAGCCACTTTTGCGGCAGCCATGGTTATTGTGGTGGCTGTGGTGGGCCACCCACGTGGAGGTGCTGTTTTTGGTATGCTCCTTGGCACCAGCAGTGTGCCTGGTTGTGGAGTGTGTTTGGTCCCCTTCCCCATGCCTCTGGTCCCTGGGCAGGCCCCAAGGCACTGGCTCAGTGTGCCTGGCTGTGGGAGGAAGGTCCATTCCCCGGCTCGATGCCTCGGGTCACTGGGCAGGACTAGAGGCACTGGCTTGGTGTGCCTGGTTGTGGGAGGGGGATCCAGTCCCAATCTCTGTGCCTCGGGTCCCTGGGCTGGCCCTGAGGCACTGGCACAGTTTGCCTGGAAGCAGGAGTGGGGTCCAGTCCCCAGTCCAAGCCTCCGGTTCCGAGGCAGGCCCCAAGGTGCTGGTGGTATGTCTGGGCTGAAACTAATTTTTTGTCCTTTGCTCCTAATACAGGGGAACTTCCTGTGGGAACCAGTACTTGAGCTGTGTGGTTGTTTAAATTGCTGCTTTGCTTCTATTTCCCTACGGAAGGCTTTTTGTGCAGCTCAGGGTTGAATGGTTGATCTTATAGGTACTTCTGGCTCTCCAGAGACTTGGTGCACCTGGGTTGTATAGAAATTCTGATCTGGGCCTGAGTTTTTTCATCAAACTGCACCCCATGCAATTCTGCATTCCTGACCATTCTCCTCTGAGTGGTCCTACGCTGACTGAGGGGCAGATCGGCTGTCCTTGCTGTGTCCCAGTGTTCTCCCAGTGTTCCCATCTTGCCCCCCACCCGTGCTCCAAACACCTCCCGTGGGATAGGCCCTGCGCTGGTCCCTTGCGATGACTCACCGGCCTCTGAGTGGCTCCCTTTTTTCAGTTGTTCTGGCTCCTCGCTCCTGTGTGGGTCCACGTGAACCCTATTAGTGGTCTTGCTGTCCTGCGGGCCGCCACGGCCGTCTTCTCTCCTGCTGCCTCCAAGTAACTCCATCTGAAGGACACAGCTTCGGCTTCTGCCAGCTCCTGCTCCATGCGTTCAGCAGCTGGAGCCTTAAAGCAGCCGTGGCCCAAAATGCTCAGAGCAACTTTTTCTTTCTCTCATCGTAGTTCCTCCCGCCTTCATGAACTCCGTAGGTCTCTCTTTCTCTTCCCCTAAGCTCCAGCGGCCCCAGTTTGGCTGATGGTACATTTTTATAGTTGTAAATTTGGTTGATTTGTGAGAGAGAGAGTGATGCTGGGAACCATCTATTCCACCATCTTGACTGGAACTTGCCCAGAACACATTTTATGTGAACAACCTGAATAAACTGTCTTCCACATGAAAGGCTAAGTAATATGCCCAACTGTCCAAACAAGGACCATAGCACTAGAATTTCAAATTCTGAAGTAAGAGTCTTCTTAATATGCCAAACTTCCTGATAATATCTACTCCCTAATTTATAAATAGACCATATTTTCAAATTTCTTAGAATTCATTTTTCCTTACAGAAACAATGTTATTAATGGCACCCAGCATTTCTGTCTAGCTTTCAAAAGTCATTTAACTCACTGAGTAGCTAAACTACGACATTAACTACCAAGGTAGATCTTGTTGTGACTGGGGACATGTAGAGAGAGGGCAGAGAAAATAATTCTCCTCTCCTATCATGCCACAGCAGGAGATATTAGGATAATACTGAAACTACCCAAATGAGTGAGCATCCTCCACCTTTTCTATAGCCCAAGAAAACCTGTTATTCATTTCCTGCACACTGCCTTAAGGCTCCATTCTAGACTCTTCACAAGGTCCTGTCCTATATCTCCTATTCCCAACAGTCCTAAGATTTCTGAGCTTCAAAACTTTCCTTTACCTCTACTAACTACTAGTCAAAACTCCCGTTCTATGTCATAAGTGCAGCTCATCCCAACTCACAGTTTTGGAAGCAAAATCTGACTCAGACAAAGGTCCTTAATCTCTGAAGCACAGATTTTTAAGAAGATTGTCCTTGAATTATTCACCAAAATGAGTTGGGTGGGGAGAAATTCGTGTGTGTGTGTGTGTGTGTGTGTGTGTGTGTGTGAGAGAGAGAGAGAGAGAGAGAGAGAGAGAGAGAGACTGGTAAGGGGATCGGAACCCTTGGCTTGGTGTTGTCCACACCGTGGCCATCCCTATATAGGATCCAAACCTGCGGCCTCAGCGCTCCCAGCACTGCACTCTCCTCAGTGAGCCACGGGTTCGGCCCAAGAAATTCTTTATATACATAAATCATTCATAATTTGAAGAACACTATATAATTATAAACCAAACCATATCTTTCACTTCCTAGATCATAGATGTGTACAGATGTGTAAGAAATATATGTTTTAATTTCATATGAGAGAATCCTAGGTAATACTATTTTTCTAAAAAGAGCTTAAAACTTTTAGTCTCTTAAAGTAGTGAAAAATTTATAAAACTTTTCCTATTTATGTGAAGTGAAATTCTTCTTCTAGTTTAAAAAAAATTAAAGTCTTGACATATTTGATAAATTATATCACTCATAGATCAGTAAGTAAGCAGATGGTGCTAATGAAGATTACACTGAAGGCTTTCAAATATATCACTTTCTTAAATTCAGTGAACCATCTTGCAAATAGAAATCACTGACTGTAAATAGTATCAAAATGCAAACAGGCCAGGGGAAATTTGTAACACACATATATTGTGGAACAATCATTTAAAAAGATATGCTTTCTTCTATAATTATCTTTTTCATAATATGAAATCAGAAGTACACCATTATGGTTTGATAAGAAAATGAAATTGCTGAAAGAGTAACCAAAAAACATTTAATGAAAACTAGACAGAAATTCACAAATATTATCTCATGTAAAACATATATTGAAATGCAAAAATACATTTGGAAAAAAAAAAAGATTCCTAAATGGGCAAAGGTTTTTCCCCACCCCCACTTCTATCAGCTTTCCATCTCTTGTAAGAAAAGGATTGATTTTCTTTAGTGTATTCTTTTTAACTCTCAAGATATTGACAAGAGAAAGTAAGAAATAATTCCACAAAATTCACTCACCAAAACTGAAATCCTAATTCATCGTGTGTATAACACTGTTTCAACACTTCATTACAATATAAATTAAGAAGCAAATAATTGAGAATTGTCCACTAGTAGAAAGAAGAAAGTGTAAAATGAAGAAAAGGTCTTAAGAAAATATTTGCTTTTTAAATTCATTTACAACCTAGTTCACTGAAATTAAGAATATTTTGGGGCCGGCCCGGTGGCGCACTGCTACAGTGTGCCGCTTGGGAAGCGCGGCAGCGCTCCCGCCGAGGGTTCGGATCCCACATACAGACCGGTTCCCGCTCACTGGCTGAGCGAGGTGTGGGAGCAACACCGAGGGTTGCGATCCCGTTGCCGGTCCCGGTCCGGTACGGGCGCGACACTGAGGGTTGCGATCCGTTGCCGGACACGAAAAAAAGACAAAAAGGAAAAAAAAAAAAAAGAAAAAAAAAAAAAAAGAAAAAAAAAAAAAAAGAAAAAAAAAAAAAAAGAAAAAAAAAAAAAAAGAAAAAAAAAAAAAAAGAAAAAAAAAAAAAAAGAATATTTTATACAGGAGTTCACAAATTTAATCAATCCCACTTTTTTTTTTTTTTTTTTTAAAGAAAACTGCTCAGATTAGACTTCCATAATACCCTTGACCTGCCCCATCACCCTTTCCTGTCTGTCAAAGGAACAAGTAAGCACTAGTCCTCATACAGTTACCTCTACTAAAATGGTATTTAGTCTATGAAAACCATTACAAAATACAGTTTGACCAATTAAATTCAGCTAAAAAGCCTCACATGTTAAAATAAACCTACCAAAATTATGTTGTGATTTCAAGCGGGTAAGAACATACTCAGAATAAACAATGTGTATCTCACAGACTTCAGAATGTTAGGTACTTCAAGATGAAGCTGACACAATAACCTGTAAAACCACATGTGATAAAAAATAAAAATTATAATCCCAAAGAAATCTTGCATGAATATTTCAGAGGTTTTATTTTGCCAGACTAGCAGATGATAAAATGAACTATTTAAAAATCTTATACATGTATGTCTTGCTTTATATAATAGGGTATGTTCCTCAAAACTGTTTATAGCAATTGGACCTTATTTTAAATCTACTTGGGAAGCCTCCAGAATCTAAATAAGTAATTTACTTAAGGATAATCAATCAGTCCCATTTTATTTGCTTCAATTAAATAAAATGTGTAACAATGTGATTTTTCCAAAGTAGCATGTCTGTGCTAACTTTCTAACTTAAATGAATAATCCCTGTCAGAAATCGATGACCTCTTACAATAGTTTTATATTTACAGATATATGTGTATATACACATACACACTGACATAACCAAATTATGTGTCAAAAATAAACACATTTCCCCTTACATACACAGTTGGTGAGATATAGTAGCTATAATTCTTACAGGCGGTTCAAAAAACCAAGAAAATAATAGATCTATTCCATGACTCTCTCCCTAACCAGGCACGCAATGTATAGTATACCCAAACTATCTTTAGCGGTTGTGTACAAATTATGTGGAAAAATAACAAAAGTAGAGAGGTGGGGGGAAAACTGGATCATGGTATAATAAGAATTAAAAATAAAACCTTTTTCTATTTAAAATTCATTTAGTCAACTTGACACATTGCCCTTGATTTTACAACAGCTTAGAAGACTTTCCAAATATTTGTCTACCTATCATGAATCAATTTCATCAGTCAGATTAATTGACTAATATAATATTAACCACAAGGTAATGTTTAGGGCATATGCAAATATGTGTGTATAATACCCACCCTCCGGAAGTCTGAATGTCTTAAATTTTAGTTGTTATATTTTCCAGTTGAACGTGGATATGTAGTATAATAAACAATGAGATATAATTATTCTTTATCAACAGTTTTAATAAAGATGGGGACAAGAGAATACAAAAATGAAACATAATTGGTAGCTATTAAGAGTACAAAATATCTAAAATTAGTTTGTTCTACTGTTTCATAATTGGATGGCATACACTACTAACAGCAGCAAAGGTGCAAAGATTGAAATTTAAACCCCTAATTAAGCAATGGCTTGACAGTTCTAATGTCCTGTACCTGCTTGACACCATGACTCAGTCCAAACCCTCAAATGAAAATTAATATAGCATACAGTATAATCTTAGTTATAAGTAACAACTAAGCATGTTTAGAAAACAAAAACCTCAAGTGTTCAAAAATCATTAGTACTCACCAAAAACAACAAAAACTTCTACATAGTTTTATTCATTCAAGAAACAGCAATTTGTAATAATAAAGATTTTTGTGGATTTCCTTACAACATCTTAACTACTGTCATTTGATCATAACACAACTGTAACCAATCCGGCTACCACATCAGCTTCCCTTCAGGGACTAGGTATAATCATAAATCAACGAAATGACTGATTCAACACTGTTAAAACTAGTGAGGAGACACTTGGAACATTTCAGTTTTTATATCTTTCAAAAGATCAATACACCTACTCAATAATACCATAGACTTATCTTTCAAAATGCTTCCTTCTTTTCTAGGATTGAAAAGTAATAAGTTGTCATTTAAATTTAAAGTGAACTTTTAACTAGTAATTAAAATGTTCATTACTTTTGAGACGGTGACCTGCTAAAATAAAGGTAGTTCTAGTATTCCTCTTGTGGCCAAAGTCACAAACCTCTCCTCCTCTTTCCTGACTGTTTAAAATAGTTTTCTAGATCTAAAAGACTCACGAAAATATTTTATTACTGCTTCCTGCATTAGTCTTAATTTGCTACACTAACATTACATATTACCTTTAAAAAGCAAAAACTTCTTTTGCTAAAGGAGCAACTAACCCAAATGGAGCTTAGATATAAACATTACCAAAAAACAAGGTGCTAACACAATTAAAGGATTTAGTAGTTAAAATGAATTTTAACTATTTACATCTGCTTGCAGTGTTATAAATGATGAAAATCTAGTGTTCATATCCTTCATAATAAAAATTTATTCTGTACTTTAATATAGAGGCTATGTTGCATAAACAGAGGATTTAAAGCTGTAGCAAAGTAGCTGAATGAAAGGAAAATGGCAATCTTTCTGGCTCCAGTAGACGCCATTCCCTATCACACAATGTTTCCCACTCATAAATACATGACAAATACTTCCTCAATCATTTTTTACGAGCAGGGATGCACAGGGGGTAGTCAATGGCTAGCTTGAGGGAAAATAGGAACAGCAGGCGGCAGAAACTGTACAGAAAACGGCTATGTGGTAAATTCTCTTCTGGAACATCACTCAGTTACCCTGTCTTTGATCTTTCAGCTACAATTACACTAACTTCCATAAGATCTGGATCCCCCCTGACCCCAAAACACACACACACCAACCCCCAGCCAGATCATTAGCTATACATAAAACCCACTGAAATTTGGTTTTATAAAAATGGGATCATTCTTACCTCTACATCGTTATGAATTAAAATTTGCTATTTAGACAAGAGTTTACTTTCAATTGGCTATAACCATATCATCATCACAACTGGTCTCACAAAAAACATGGGGTGTCTGGCGACAGCTAAATCACAGACTGGCGTCTCCTAAGCAGCCTGTCTACCATTAGGGTCTGGGAAACGGTATTTACTATACAATTAGAGCCAGGGAGTTCTACCTGTAATCATCCAAATACAGGTGTGAGAAGCCCCTTTGGGCAAGGAAACTGACTCATCCCTTTTCATGTAAACTTTGATGTCTGTATTGTTTCATGGAGCCTCAGAAAACCTTACCATTCATACCACAATGAGAAGATTTATTAACTGAGGTCAAGTAATAAATTTAAAATTCCTTCCCAAAGGTAACAATTTTTAACACATTAATCATCAAATTTATAAGAATTTGAAACAAGACAGAACTGATTATTTGCAAGTTAATTACTTGCTGGAGGACACTGACCAGTCTGAACTAAATTTTTATGTTAAATTTATGCTTTCTAGAACATTACCAATAAAGAGGCTAAATTCAGCTATCAGGAACAAAAAATGTCTTACAGTAATATCAACAGGGCATTTTTAGTTGCAGTAATTTCACAGGATTTATTCTAATGATTTATTGGAGTTAACCATCTGACATTAATTATTGTTTTGGCTTCCAGTCTATGAATGTTTATTTTTCAGTTTAAAGCCTTCTCACTCTTTGATATCATATGGAAATGAGAATTTTTAATGGAAAATTGAAACCATGTGCATCTAAGTACTTAATGAAGTACAGGGAGAAACCGACAACATATTTTAGGGGAATTCAGATATTTGGCTTTGGATAGTTTTGATTTGTTTATATGACTCAATAGTATAAAATACTGAGGGTCCACTGAGGGAAGTCAAAGTGAGTACTACGCCAAATGTGTACATACCTACATGTCCATGAACACATGATTTTTGAAGTAATTTATTAAAGAAAACAAATCTTGTACATTTTGGTTACATGTCAAAAATGACATCAATACGTGAATGCATAGTTTTTACCTTAAGACACTTTTAAAGTACCTGGAACAAGTACTTTTCTTCCCCCTGACAGCTTTTTTTTTTTTTTTTAAGTATTCAATCTGGATTTTAAAATTTATGTCCAGCTACAACTCCAAGTGGGTATTTTAAAGTCACATATAATATCAACACAACTAGAAATTTCTAGCTTAAAAAGTTTTATCATTCCAACTACACTTATTCTCATTTTCCATCAGAAATAAACAATAATGTCTAATAAATCTGATAAGTAAATATGTATGATTCAATATTGCTTAACTCAGTTTTTTTCAGTTCTCTCAGTGTAGACTCATCTCTGAATGTAAACACCAGGGAAAGCTTTCTCATCCATTTAAAATGTTTTAATAGTAAGGAGAAAAATGTTAAAATCAAACATAGCAGTAAGTACATATGTATGTGTGTTTTTATGTGTATAGATATGATGTGTCTGGGTATATATCTGGGGAGGAAAAACTTACCATTTGTTTTTCTTTCTAATGTAGTCTTTCTCAGAAAGATTAACCAAGTAGACCATTGGTTTTGAAGTCAAAAATAAGTGTTTATTCAACACTTCAATCTAAAGGGGGAGATGGAGAAAGAACCCCTTTTAAAAGATGAGTAAACATGGAGTGAATTATTGAATAATTTGAACATAAACTTTTTCTAAAACGAGTAGACATTTTCATTTTCACAACTCTTATTTCCAAAAGATTGGTTGTTATGAAATATCAAAGGGGGCGGGGGGAATGAGAAGCCTGGGAATAAGCAATAAGCAATCACTGACAGAAATAAAAGTTTAACTAGATATAACAAGTGTAAAATAATGACAAATGTAATTCATTCTCTAAAAAATCAAAGCAAAGGCAATAATAGATGGCATGATGTTTATAACTTACCTCTTTGTCATTCCAATCATGATAGAAGCGAACAGGTTTCTTTTGATCTGTAACCCAGGATTTGACTTTGCACATTATGTCCTATACGTGATTGAGAAAAAAGTAAACAAGATGAATACTAAGCATTTAGATATTAAATATTTTAAAAGTCTTCACATCCTCAAAATAAAAATAAAAAATTTTAATAAAAGGAAAACTGAGCCACACAAATAATTGTTTTCTATATCTCATTAAAAAATGAAATGCCAATGAAACATTATTGTAGCATTAAAATTTTAATACATAAAATGGAAAATATTAGCAATATTAGTAACAGTCTGAAAAATTCCAAGACAATTCAATCACACCAAAGACTAAATACAAGAGTTAATAATATTTCAACATTACCTCGTGATGCCACATGCAAGACAACCATGCTATTAGGAAATGAAGTAAGGGGAGAGATGTAGGAGAAAGACTAAATTATATATTTTTTTCCTTAAAAAGAAACACTAAACAGACAAAAGTGAGCCTATTATTGATGATCTACCCTCCAAAATATTAAATCAACTGACCAAAACTCTTTTCATACTGAATTAATTTTTTGCCAACACTTTCTCCCTGCCCACCTCTCCTGCAGCCGGACCTGGGCCCCCCTCCCTCCCAACCTGCCAAAGCTTCCATTACACAATGGCAAGAGCCCTGCACTGGTGACCTCCAACCAGCTGCATTCACTTTCAGAACATCTCTCTCTGCTGGAAATCTAAAGGCCTTTTAGTTAGCAAGCTAGTGTGCATTCAGAAGGAGTAACTGCAGGAAGAGCCCAATGTGCTTTGTTTCTCTGGCCTTTCTTCACAGAAAGATTAATCATCTGTGAAATGGAAACGGCAAACAGCAAGTGACACAAACTGAACCCTTCAAGCCTTTCCTCATCAGTTTTGTGGTTCTGAATCTAAAAGCTGCGTGTGGCAAGGTTCTCCTTACAGGCAGGTGTTAATAAAAGGCTCTCGGGTCTGAAAGGTCAAACTTAGCTCTTCCAGGAGAAGTGCATTGAGAGTCATCTGTTTTGTTTGGGCGGGGTGGTTAAAGATAATTTATGGATATGTTTTAAATATGCATTTCTCAAAATTTATTGTAACACACTTATTAGTAATAGATTTCTTGGATTTTCATCAATGTATTTTACTTTACCAGAATCAGTTATTCTCCTATAAATATCCATTTGAATAAATTATCTCAATATTTTGTACCTTCCTTCCATATCTTGCTGTTACCAACAGGAAAAATAAGGAAAAAGCCCTATATCCTTAGATCCTGATTTGAAACCTCCAGGAAAAGGACTTCCCACAGATTTTAACAAGGAAGGGGCAAGCTGAAAACTTTTAATGAAATCTAACATGGTCTGCTCAAGAATAATCACTTTTACTTCTATAACTGAATTTCACTCATAAATGTTTAAAAGTGGCTAATGTAACACCATTTCCTACAAGGAGAAGATCAAAGTGCTATATTACAAATGCATTATGATTAAAAAAGCCCTGTGCAGCCTTGCTATTAACTGTTCTTTAAACCCTAAAAGGCTTCCCATAGATCTCACTTGGCACTGCATATACAACCTTTGACAAGTAATGTAGACCATTTTTATTCATTGCCTAAAATTGTAGGCAATTATGTGCGTCACACTGGCCACCTGCAAATTCTGAATGCCTGCTCCAGTTGTCAGTGCAAAAAACTAATGTCGGAGGGGATTAATCTAGGGGGAGAGAGTCCTCTTTAATGGCTCCAGCAGGTGAAATGGCCCAGCTGGTTACTATGATGAGTGGCCAGAACAGCTTATGTAGAGACACGCAACAAGATTATACAAAAGAAGGAGAAAACAGTGGTACCATCTTACATTTGGTTCCATTAGTTTTTTCAAATATTTTTTAAAAAGAAAATATACAAAAGAAAGCAAAACTAAAAATAAGACAGGGAATTAAATTTTAATCACATAAAAAGTGTAAAATACTTTTGTAACTATAAACATTTTTACAAAACTAAAAGGTCTCAATAAGTGCTGATCACTAGTGAAGGAATTTCAGTATTTCTCTTCCATTTTAAATTAACTAGACCATTACTTTAGACATAGAAATCTTATCACAAAAGCATTTTGGCATTAGTTTTTTTACTCACAACATATATTACAAATTAGGAGCACTCAAGTTTTAATTAAAGAGAATTAACTCATAATTAAAGTTCTCAAACATTATATTCCTTAAAGCCACATTCAAATCTATTTAGAAAAATTTACAAATTATAACCTAGTTTTTGAACAGTTGAAAGCAAAATATTTTGTACCCTGTGTTCTCTTCGTCATCCCCACAAGAGATTAAACAGTGAAGAAGAGACACCGTAGATTTACCAAAAATGTTAGCTTTAATTACAACAAACCAAAAACAAATTGCTCTCAGATGAGATTATCTTACATAAATGATCAGTTTATGACATCGTTTCAGTGTGCTCTTTCCCTTACATAAAGAAGGTAAAAATTTTAATTTTAGCAAAAATTAAAAGATGTTATATTCCTTATCTAAAAAACTTCTAAACAGATGAAAAAAAAATGGGGCTTATTTGGATACTTAATGGGTTGATTAAATTTTTTCCTTATGTTTGTATGTATAAACACATATTAATAGTGATGGACAGAACAATAAAAGTTAATTGAATTTGGTTAACTGAAAAATAAGTCTAATACATACTTTACCCACTTTTAACAAATTAGAATATAATAAAGACATAAATAATACTTTAATCATTGATGCTTTTAGAAGTTACTTTAGGATTTCTTATTTTCTTACTATCATTATATAGAAATATAGATGTAGAAGTATTAAATCAAACTGTTCTGATAACTGTAATAAATTCCTCATTTTCAAAATAAATTCTGTACATTAAGGAGATATACAAAAATTCCTGGTCATTTGAACTTTTCTGTTAGATTGCAGTTATATGAGTGTACTAATTTCAGAGGTAACAGCATAATGATTAAGTGTGGGAATAAAAAAAAAGTGTTGGAATAAATCCTAGGTCTACTACTTATCAGCTGTGTAACCCACTTCATTGATAAAATGCAGATGATGACATCTACCAACCTGGCGGTTGTTGTAAAGACCAAAGGAGATAATGTATAGAAATTGTTTAGCACAGTTCTTTGCACAGAGTAAATTCTCAATAAATGTGAATAGTTGCCATTGTTGCTATTATTGTTGAAATATTAGCCATCTGGTCAAGATGGCAGAATAGACGGTCCCAGTATCACTCTCTCTCCTACAAATCAACCAATTTACAACTATTAAAAAGCAACAACAGCCAAGCTGGGGCTGCTAGAGCACAGGGGAAGAGGAGGAAAGGCCTACAGAGTTCACAAAGACAGGAGAAGCCATGATGAGAGAAGGATCGCTCCCACCATTTCGAGCCCTGGCCACTTCAAGTCTGGAGCTGGTGAGCACACGGAGCCTCAGCTGTGCCATGCATATGAAGTTGCTTGGAGGTGGCAGGGGAGAAGAGGGCCTTGGTGGCCCCCAGGCCAGCAAGACCACTAACAGGGTTCCTGTGGACCCACATAGGAGCAAGGAGCCACAGACAACAGAAAAAAGGAGCCACTCAGAGGCTGGTAAGTCATCACAAGGGACCGGCCCAGCATGGACAGCTGATCTGCCTTCCAGTCAGCACAGGACCATTCAGTGGAGACTGGTCAGGAATACAGAACTGCAGGGGGTGCAGTTTGCTGAAAAGACTCAGGCCCAGACCCGAGTTTCCACACAACCCAGGTGTACCAGACCTCACAAGACCGGAATTACAGATAAAGTCAACCATTAAAACCTGAGCTGCATAAAAAGCCTTCCCCAGGGAATCAGCAGCAAAGCAGCAATTTAGCTCAACTACAGGGTTCAAGTGCTGGTCCCCACAGGAAGTTCCCCATTTTAGAAGTAAGCAAAGGACAAAAATTAGTTCTAATGCAGAGTTTAAGTGGTGGGAACAGTGAATAATCCAACAAAGAACTGAAAGAAAAAACAAAATACCCACAGATCACAGACAAAGTTTGATATTAACTAGTAAAGCTCTAACATCACCAAAGAACACCTATAAAACCTAGAAGGACCAGAAGCCCCCTAGGCTCCCAAACCAGGGAGAGGGAAGGCCAAGGGCCTCAGCCACACACCCCCGACATCCACAACCAGACCATCAATGACCACTGGCAGCAGCAGGAAGCACCCTGGGCTCTGGAGCTGTGGCAGTGGGGGGACTGATGGCCTCAGCACCCCACTTCACCCCAACATCCTGGGGAAGCTGAACCCAGCTGCAACCAGGTAAAGAGCACACCCAAAACACCATTTCCACATAGGCAGTCCACCACAGCCATCACAATTGCCAAGGCTGCCACAAAAGCAGCTAGTCTCTATAGTAGCAGTCACAGCCACTGTGCACATGGCACACCAGACTCTCAACTTCATTGACACAAGGAGAGGCACCAGCAGAGACCAAAAAAAAAAGAAGAGGTCCTTTCTCTCCACAAAGCACAGTCCAGAGTAATAGAAGCATCTATTTAAGATAATAGGGGAGGACTTGATCACACCTGTCTCAGTGCTGGACAGATCATCTAGGCAACAGACCAACAGAAGAACAGTTAACCTATCAGATGGAAAGAACAAACCTATGGTTATTAGAGGGGGTAGGGGGAGGGCAAGGAAGAGGGGGAGCGGATAGATTGGATAAGGGGCATAAAGAATAAGTATGATTTGTAACAATGAATATGCTAATAAAAAACAAATTAAAAAATAAAAAGACAAAAAAATCCTTCAAAAAAAAGAGAGAAAGAAAACTACAACAATCATAATAATATGTGGGGAACGGGGGGTTGGCGAGAAATTGGTAAAGGGTCACAAAAAATAATTACATTGTGTAACGCTGAATATACAAATTATCCTGATTTGAGCATCACATATTGCACACAGGTATTAATATTCAGCGCTGTACCACACAGATATGTATAATCAATTATGTTTCAATAAAAATAATTTTAAAAGACAGAAAAAAAGAAACATTAAATAACAGCGATCTACAAAATTGCAATATGTTCTCTTGGGTGCTTCTTTAAAGCACATACACATCTTCTCCAATCTGTATCAATGTTCATTAGACCTTTTCTTCATATTTCTGAGTTATTAACAATAATGGCTTTCTTCATGAAATCTCAAGCCAGGCTTCTAATCTTAACATTCTACAAGAACTAAGCTTTTAACTGCAAAGTTAAAACTTAATCCAAACTTACCTTGAGTACCTCACTCTTCTGCTTTGACGCTTTTTAATGATAGCTTATAGCTTCACATTTAACTTTAGAAATGCTCTATTTTCTTGATGTATTTTATTATTGTTGTTGTTGTTGTTAATAGCAACTGTAATGTATTTAGACTCAGGGAGTATGTGTGACTTGCCTAAATTTCCATGGCTAGTAAGTGGCAGAGATGAGATTCAAATTCAGGTGGTAAGTGACTCAAAAGCTGACTCCAACACTCTTGCCTATTTGTCTTCCTTAGTGCTTTTCTAACTGCTCCTGGTTTAGCCTAGACATTCCCAAGGTTGTTCTTCAAAGTCCTCATTCTCATTAGGGTTTTTAGAGAAATTAAATATTCTTATTTTATTATTTGGGTATAATATGTGCTGTTAAACCATGTTTTACAAAAACAGTAATATTTTTCTTTGTGTACAATATTGTTATAACCAAATCATTTACTAGACAGTCCAAGACTACTTAGACTTCTCTATTTTAGTATTCTTCAGCTCCCATAGCAATTATTATTAACCTATGATCCATAAACAGGTTTCAGGGGTTCCCTAACACCCTGAAATTGTATGTAAAGTTCTATGCTTATGTGCCTTTAAGGGAAGATGGCACATATCTTCCAAATGCTTTTCAAAGGGATCCATGATCCAAAAATCCAAGAACCTTTGTTGTTACTGACTCTATGGCAATACTCAAATGCCCCAACAATACCCAATTAAGTAAATGTTGTAGGTCCATGAACTCTCAGACCAGAGGTTTGAGACACTGACCCAAAACTTGCTTTAGCCAGACCCTGCATTCAATATTTCTCTCTCCTGATCAATACTGTGCTGATAAAAATTCTACACATTATAATGTTTATCTAACACAATTCCAGCTCAGATCATAACAAGAGTGTTGCAGAACATTATAAATTGAATATATCATTATTTTAAAAGAATTAATTGCTTAAGGGTTAAAAAAATGTTTACAGAAAAATATGTAACTTGCCCTACTATATATTAAAACAAACCATAAAACTACAGGGGTTAGAATAGTGTGACACTAATATAAGAGAAGTATAGATTACAATCTAAAAAGCCATTTATTGGAGACTTGCTTATGAGACACTGATACAACAGAACACTTTGTATCCATTAAGACAAGCTATACCTCTGTGTGTACATTTATAGGGGAAAATGTCCAAAATATACTGAGTGAAAAAAGCGTGTTCAAAACAATGCAATAAGGTTAAGAATATAGGATTTTGGTAACCAATCTGAGTTCAAGTCCTGGCTGTACCACTTTCTGGCTGTATAATTTTGGGGAAGTTACCTAACCTGTCTAAGTTTTTTTTCTATAAAATTGGAATAATAACTCCAATTGAACATATGGTGATTGTGAGGATTAAATGAGAAAATACATGTAAAACAACTGGCACAGTTCCAGGCAAATAGGAAACACTCAATAGATAAAAATAATAATAGATTAATAATATTTAAATAATATTTTTAAAAGACTCAATAGAAAAAAACACTAGAATTCATAATGTGATTCCATTTGAGGTTTTGAAATATATATAATACATATAAATAGATATATTCAAATAATAAAACTGGATAGAGACCACACCAAATTTTTAGCAATAGAAACCTCTAGAAGGTTAGATCCCAAAGAGCTTTTCCCGTTCTGCCTCCTTTTTAAAAATTATAATGCTGTTTTTAAAATTTTTAATCAACAAACATTTTTATAATAGGAAAAAAAAAAAAAAGATTCACAAGGTGACAGAGAAGGTAGGAATTTCATCTATTCTTTGTTCACCATCTGTAATCCTAAAATTTGATGGCTAAATGGATAGACTTGGCAGTTTATCAAGGGGATATACTTATTCTGTAATAAGAATAACTTCTAAGCCTGATATTTCCCTCTAACCAAACCCACCACCCTAATATCTGATGCTGATATCCACATGAGCTCACTTATGCTAGTTAGATGGCTTTAACATAGTCAACCAAAAATGTACTCAGACCAAAAGAACTGGGGCAAGGTCTCAGCTCAAAATATTCTCACCAGTCAGCACTAATATACTGCCTCTACCTCCTCCAACTATCCACTTTAAATATCCAAAATTGATTAAAAACTGAACTAGGCTTTTTCTTATAAAATGGATGTTTACTGTATACCCTAACGTGATATTTAGGATCTGTCTGAATCATAGTATTACGTATTTGTTTGTTGCTCTACTGAATGAATGCTGCTGTTTTACGGAGGCCAGAGTACTGATCCCTGACTGCTATCTTTCCACATACTTTAGTGGCTGAAACTCCCAGAAAAGAACAGAACTAAGACAACTGGCAGTAACGCTGTACATGACTGTGTGTGTGTGTATGGGAGGATGGGGGTGTATATCTTCCAAGAATTAAGACAATAGATTAATGCAAGCAATAACCTGGGTTGAATGTATTTTGGCAGTTGTGGGTTTTCAGTTAAATGATTCACTGAAGCAGGTAGTGAGAAAAACACCTTAACATAAAAATGTTCCTCACCTGTCTGTTATAAAGTGGCAACCAGAATGGACAATTTGCTCTTGAGGATATACTGAAGGATAACATACACTCATTATAACACACATAAGTGTACTGTTCAATGAACTATCAAAGAATGAACAGATATGCCTATAATTACCACCCCGATCAACATATAGAATATTACTGACAGTATAGTCACAATATTCCATTCCTCCCTAGAGACAATCACTATCCTGGCTTCTTTGCTTCACAAATCAGTCTGTTATTGAAATGTACAGAAATGGAATCATACAATGTGTATTATTTTGTGTCTCCCTTCTTTTGCTCAAAGTTGTTTGTGAAATTCAAACATGTTGTTACATGTAGCAGTAATATGTTTCTCTGCTGTATAATATTTCACTGTAGTAATATTCCACAATTTATCCATTTTACTGTTGATGGATATCCAGGTTGTTTATACTATAAGGCTATTAGTAATAAAGCTGCTATAAACATTCTTGTACATGTATTTTGGTAAATCCAAATATGTGTTCCTCTTGGGTACATATCTAAGATGGGAATTGCTTGGTCATAGGTCATACATTTACTCAAGCTTAGTATATACCGCTAGTCAGTTTTCAAAATCAGATGAACTAATTTATACTCCTATCAGCACTGTATGAAAATTCCATTTGCTTCACATTCTTCCCAGCATTTGGTATTATTGCTCATTAATTTATGGTAAGTGTATGGTATCTGACCATTGTCTGAATTTGCATTTCCATAATGACAAACAGGGAATTTTCTCTTTTGTGAAGTGCTTGTTCAAGTTATTGGACAACTTTTCCATTGGGCTGTCTGTCTTTTTCTTATCTACTTACAGGAGTCCTTTGCATATTCTGAAGACAAGTTCTTTGTCAGATACTACAAATATCTCCTTTCTCTGAAGCTTATCTTTTCTCTCGCTTGTCTAACAGAAGTCCTAATTTTAATGCAGTATAATCTAAAAACCGTTTCCTTTATGATTACTGCTTTCTGTGTCCCTTTCAAAAAAAATTTTTGTTTATTCCAAGGTCATGAAGATATTCTGTTATTTTCTAGACATTTTATTCTGTAAGAGCTTCACTTTTTTACTCTATATAAACTTTTTGTGTATAATGTGAGGTGGGTAAGGATCCATTTTCTTCACCATTTCTTGAAAAGAGCATTCCTTTCTTCACTACTCTGCAGTACCACCTTTACCAAAACTCAAATTGTACATGTATATTTGTGTCTGTATATACATTCTGTCCCATCGGTCAATACAAGTCTATCCTTGCTGTCTATCCTTGACTGTCTTAATTACTGCAGCTTTATAAGTCTTAATACATGGTTAACGTGTACCAAGTCCTCAAACTTTATTCTTCTTTGAGACTATTCTTGAACCTCTGCATTTCCATGTAAAATTTAGAATCAGTTTGTTACTTTCTACAAAAAACAAGCTGCTGGGAATTTGATTTGGAACATGCTGAATTTATAGATCAACTTTGGAAAGATTTGACATTTTTAAAATATTGAGTCTTCCAATCTAAAAACATAGTAAAACCCTCCATTTATTTATTAATTTCTCTCATTAATGTTTTATAGTTTTCTAGGTAGAAATTCTAGTAGAGCTTTCACTAACTTTATCCCCAGATATTTGATTCATTTGTTTAGTGCTACACCAAATGGTATCCTCTAAAAAAAAATTCCTTTCAATTCTGGATTATAAAATACAAATCATTTTTTATATTAACTTTGTATTTAACAACCCAGGATGACTTCATTTACTAATTCAAATGATTTACATCTAAGATTCTGTTATGCTTTCTAAATACATAATCATGCTGTCTGTGAGTAATGGCATTTTTATTTCTTCCTTTCCAATCTTATCATTTTATTTCTTTTTCTTGCCTTATTGCACTGGCTCAGAATTCCAGTACAAAAACAGTAATAGTAAGCATCCTTGCTTTGTTCCTGATATGAAGGGGGAAAGCTTTCATATTTCACCATTAAGTATAATTGTTTATGCAGGTTTTTTATAGATACCCTTTCTCAGACTATGTAGACTAACCTCCTTTATCCCTAGATTGCTGATTTTTTTTTAAATCATGAGTGACTGAACAGTATCAAATCCTTTTTCTAATGAACAGAGATAATAATATGATTTTTCTCCCTTATTCTTTTACATTAATTTGGTTTCAAACCTACTTTGCATTCCTAGAATTTTAGTCATGACAGAATATCACTTACTATTGGATTCAGTAATAATAATATTATTATTAATAATAATAATTATTACTGGATTGAGTTTGCTAATATTTTATTTAAGAATGTGCATTTATGTTCATGAAAGAGATTTGCCTGTACTACTTCTTTCTTATATTGTAAGGTTTTGGTATCAGACTATTCTGGCCTCATAAAATCAGGTGGAAAGTTTTCTCCTTTTCTATTGTCTGGAAGAGTGTGTATGAGAATATAAATGTATAGAGAAATCATCTGGGTCAGGAGTTTTCTTTATAGTAAGGTTGTGAGTTTTGGGTTCAATTTCTTCAATAGGGAACTATTTGTATATTTTATTTTTTACATTCGTTTTGTTAAGCAGTCGTTTAAATTTGTCCATTTCACATATTTTTCAAAATCATTGCCATAAATTGTTTATAATATCCTCTTATTAGCTTAGAGTCTATAGGATCTGCAGTATTACTTTTTTATTACTGATGCTGGTTTTGTGTTTCTCTTTTTTCCCCTTCACCCATCTTGCTAAGAATTTATCAATTTTATTAGTTTTTTCAAAGAACCAACTTTTGGCCTTTTTGAGCCTCTTTATTATGTATCTTTCCTATTTCATTAATATCTGCTCTCATTTTTATGGTTTCTTCACGTTGGCGTCTTCAGATTTCTTTTCATTGTTCTTTTTTGTCCATCTGAAGAAATAAAGTATCTTCAGAGGGATACTGTCAGACCACTGATTTCACCCTTTCTTACTTTTGGATATATACATTTAAGACAATAAATTTATAAAATGTGAGTGCAATACACCAGAAAAGAATACCACAAATTTTTTTTTTTTTTTTCCCGTGTCCGGCAACGGATTGCAACCCTCAGTGTCGCCCCCGTACCGGACCGGGACCGGCAACGGGATCGCAACCCTCGGTGTTGCTCCCGCGCCTCGCTCAGCCAGTGAGCGGGAACTGGTCTGTATGTGGGATCCGAACCCTCGGGCGGGAGCACCGCCGCGCTTCCCAAGCGGCGCACTATCCAGTGCGCCACCGGGCTGGCCCAGAATACCACAAATTTTTTTTTTTTTTTTTCCCGGGTCCGGCAACGGATTGCGACCCTCAGTGTCGCCCCCGTACCGGACCGGGACCGGCAACGGGATCGCAACCCTCGGTGTTGCTCCCGCGCCTCGCTCAGCCAGTGAGCGGGAACTGGTCTGTATGTGGGATCCGAACCCTCGGGCGGGAGCACCGCCGCGCTTCCCAAGCGGCGCACTATCCAGTGCGCCACCGGGCTGGCCCAGAATACCACAAATTTTGATGTACTACATTTTCATTATCACAGGGTTAAAAGTATTTTATTCCCATAGTGACTTCTTTGAAACATGAGATCTTTTAGAAATACAGTCAGCCCTCTGTGTCCTTGACTCCAAATCCATGAGTTCAATCACTTGCAGATTAAAAATATTTTTAAAAAAAATTATAGTTGCGACTGTACTGAACATGTACAGACTTTTCTTCTTGTCATTACCCACTGAACAATACAGTATAATAGCTATTTACATAGCATTTAAATTGTATTAGGAATTGTATTAGTAATCTAGAGATGATTTAAGGTACATATGTGGGAGAATGTGCGTAAGTTAATATGCAGATAACACAGTATTTTACATATAAGTGACTTAATCATCTGTGAAAAAAAGTTTTGGGGTCCAAGGAGGGGTTAATGCCCCACAGATAATGAAGAACAACTATATACTGCTTAATTTCCAAATATTTCTGAATTTTCTAGTAATCTTTTCATTACTGATTGCTAATTTTAATTCCATAGTGGTCAGATAACATATTCTTTATGATTTCAACAGTCTGAAATTTGTTCATTTGCTTTATATCCAATGATATGGTCAATTTTGGTAAACATTCCATTTGTATTTGAAAAGAATGTACATCCTGTGGTTATTGGATGCAATGTTCTATATATGTTAATTAGATCGAGTTCCTTAATCGAGTTGTTTAAATCTTCTATATCCTTACTAGAATTTTGTCTGCTTATTCTATCAATTAGTAAAAGAAGTATTAAGATTTTCTATCATGACTGTAGATTTGTTTTTGTTTTGTTTTGCCTTTTAGTTCTGCCCCTTTTTGCTTTATATATTTTGAGGTTATAATATTAGGCACATTCAAACTTAAAAAGTTATTTTTCTTCCTGGTAGACTGAACATTTAGCATTATGATATGCCTTTTTTTTAACTCCTTTAAAATCTACTTTGATATTGGTATACTGATATTACCCCAATTTTTTTTTTTTTTTGTCTAGGGCTTGCACATTATATATCTCTATTCTTTATTTTCTGTATCCTAACATTTAAGATGTGTGTCATATAAGCAGCATAGATGTGGGCTTTCAAAAATCCAATCTGACAGTCTTTTTTAATTTAAAAAAAATTTACTGAGGTGCAATTCACAACATAAAATTAACCATTTTAAAGTGATTTAGTACTAAAGCATTTTGTAAATTCATAATGTTATGTAACCACCAACTCTATCTAGTTGCAAACATTTCCATCACTCCAAAACTAAAACCCTGTACTTCATTAAGCAGTTTCTCTCCATTGTCCTCTCTTCCCCAGCCCCCAGCAACCACCAATCTGCTGTTCTGTTTCTAAGAATTTACCTATTCTGAACATGTCACATATATAGAATCAAAAAATAAAGGATCTTTTGTGTCTGGCTTCTTTCACACAGCATAATTTTTTTTTTTTTTTTAGGTCCATGCACATTGTAGCATCAGTACTTCATCCTTTTCATGGCTGAATAATATTGGATTGTATGTATGTACCACAGCTTGTTTATCCATTCATTCCCTGATGGACATTTGGGCTATTTCCACCTTTTGGTTATTGTGAATATTGCTGCTATGAATGTGCATGTACATGTATCTGTTTGAATACTGTTTTCAATTCCTCGGGTATATACCCAGGAGTGGGACTGCAGGTTCATATGGTAATTCTATGATTAACTTTTGAAGAACTGCCAAACTCTTTGTCTTTTAACTCGAGTATTATTAACACCTTTACTCCATTTATCTGCTCCTAACCTGTTGTGCTATTATTGCCATGTATTTTAACTGAACTCCATACATTAAAACCATAAGATGTTATTATTTTGTTTTGTTTTTACTTTTTATTTTGAAGTAATTTCAAACTTACAGAAAAGCTGCAAGAATGATAGAATGTTAGTACACCCAGATTCATTAATTTATCACTGTGCCATAAGTTAATTCTTCTTCTCTCTCTCTGTATGTTTATATGCATTCACACAAGAAAATACAGGTACACTTAACTCTCCATATATACAGATAAACAAACACACGCATTGACAGAACTCAGGGATGGACTAGATATGAGAAATGATGGAAAGAAAATGGGTCAAAGATGACTAGTTTTCTGGTTTGCATAATCTAACAGTGGTACATTTCACTGAGCTAAAAAACACTAGAAGAGGTTTAGGTTTGAGGGACGGAATACTCTTAAGTTTGGTTTTAGATGTGGTAACTTTGAGATGTGTTTGAGAAATCCAAAACATGTTAAATCAAGAATCAAATATAGTGCTGCACAATGATTTTCAGTCAACAACAAACCACATATATGACGTTGATCCCATAACATTATAACAGCTCTTCCATGTAGTCTACGTGTGTAGTAGGCTGTACCATCTACGTTTGTGTAAGTACACTCTGTGTTGTTTGCATGATGATGAAATCACCTAAAGATGCAGTTCTCAGAATGTATCCCTGTCATTAATCAGCGTATGACTGTAAACTAGTTTGGAGCTCAGAGGACAGATCAGGGCAAGAAATACAAATGTGGAACTTATTTGCAGATAAGCAGTAATTGTAACTGTGAATAGGGATGAGATCTCATAGGGAGAGTATTTAGAGTAAGAAGGGAAGAGGGCATAGGACTCAACTTTAAGTAATGCCAATATTTAATAGCAAAGGTATAAGAGGATGAGTCTGCAAAAGAAAGTGAGGAGTTGCTAGAGAAGGAGAGAAATGAGGAGAGTGTGGTTATGGAATCCAATAATGACCCAACAGCGTCCACTGCTACTGACGAATCACAATGACTGAAAATGCCCACTGGAAATAACAATACAAAAGTCACTGATGACCCTGGTGAACCGTTTGAATGTGATAGGCGGATAAGTCAGATTAGAGTGGACTGAGTTATTAGGAGGTAAAGAAAACGGACACCGTAAATATAAATACTTCTTTCAAGAAGTTTTTATGAAGGAAGATAGAGAAAATGTGATAGTTGACGGGAGAGGGATGTTTTTTTTTTTCAGGAATTTTTTTTTTTAAAGATGAAAAAGCCACCTTTAAATGCTGAAAAGAATTTAGTTTGAGAGGAACAACTTATATATACAAAAAAGAAGGGATTAGTGGTGATCAGAACATAACTTTGTGAATATACTAAAAACCACTGAACTGTACACTTTAAAAGGTGGCCGAACCAGCCAACAGCCAAAACAACAACAGCAACAACAACAAGGGTAAACTTTATGGTACGTGAATTACATCGCAATAAAGCCACTTAAACGCAAAAAAAAAAAAAAAAAAGAAGAAGAAGAAGAAGAAGGGAAGAAAGAATGACTGATAGTGTAACATTTCTGAGAAATTAGGAAATGATAGGATCCAAAACAATGACAGGATAACTGGCCACAGATAAAAGGAGTGAATAAGCAGGCTTTAGGTTTGATTAGTGAAAACATGAGAGAATTCCTAACTCTGAAGGCTTTTACTGGGGTAGGGATGGAAGGAATTAGTAGGCATAAATAAAAGGTGTAAGGAGAAAAAAAAAGCAGTTGCAGCAGAGAGTAGGAGTGCAAACAGGAAAAAACAGGGTCTACGTGAGGTCAGTAATAATGAGTTTATGGTGATACTAACATGTCCTCTTATTAATTTTCTACATCTGTGTTTGGTTGGCAATAGGCAAGGAGAAAGTGAACGGGTAGAAATAACCAAGAAAATATTTCTATAGTATATGCACCATAACATCAGTTCTTATATGAATCATTTCCTTTCATTTCAGGGTATATATAAATTGATGATACTAGAGTAGTCTGGTCTCAAATTAATCTAATACTTGTGACCCTTGCTCCAAACACAATATACATGCTTCTGTACAAATATTATCCTGGAAGCCTTAAACAGTTTTGCACTTCTTAACTACTGTCCAAAAATAAATACATAATAGTGAGCACTAAGGACCTACAATGCACCACATCTCATACCATTTACACAATATACTAAACTCATCACCCAACATGGTGCTTTGTTCGCAGTCCTTTTCCAAAGGTATGTGACTCAGCCTACTGCTTTTACTGAGGAGACAGTCTTACCCATAACTCCTGGCCAGAAGTAGTGGGCACTTAATCTATGAAGGGGTCTGGGGCAAAAACCTCTGCCAAAATGGAAATTAACCAAGGCAAGTAGATGCTCTCAGGAATCTGAATTAGGATATACCAAGAGGATAGAATAGGAGACTTAATGCTGAACAAATACACTTAAAAAATACAAGATAAACTACATAAAGTTATAAACAAGCTAATTGTAAATAAACAGAATTTATGAAGAAGCAAAAGTCAGGAATAAAAAACAACACAAAAATAGAAGATAAATTCTAGTGGAAGCTAGCTGATTAGCTCAGTTGCTTAGAGTGCTTTCTTATAACACGAAGGTCAAGGGTTTGGATCCCTGTACTGGCCAGCCAACAACAACAAAAAAGACTAGATAGAAAAAGATTATCAGCATCATTTTTTAAAAAAGAGCTAATAAATTCTAGTAGCAAAAGAAGAAAAGTAAGAATTCCAGTGAAGCAGAAATAGAGAATATCTGAGTTATATGAATGGCAGAGTACCAGAGAGAAGATGCACAGACCTGTTGAATTCTTGGGTGCTATCCTGGGTTATTTACAATTCAACTCCAAAAGGCCTGACTATAGCACAATTCCTGCCCTCGAATATTTTTGCATCTCCATTTCTCTTATTGCTTCATGTTTTAAAAATAATACTCCATTTCTTGAAGTAGCCTAACTTGAATCTCTGTTCTTTACCTTACAATTAAAAGACTCAAATTTAAAAATACAATAAAACTTTTGAGACTAAATGACTCAGAAGTCTTCCATCTTTAGCAGTTCTTACATGTTCACATAATGTATTACCAAATAAGTCAATTTTTTTTCTTAAAACCTGGAGAGAAAAATAAGTCTTTGCTTAAAGTGACCACAAACTGAGAAAGCAAAATATACCAATGACCGTTAGATTAATTACACTCACACTCTCATTCTTCTTATACCATGCCAAGAAAAAGGACACACTTTAATGTGAGCCTTCCCTTTGCTGCACATCACTTTCACATCACTGTCAAAAATCCCTCATCAATGCTTATAATAATTACTATAATAATCATGAAGTAGTCCTACCTACCAAAGGTTGACTCTCACATTGGTATTGCCAAGTCAAATTAAGAAAATTTTCACTCTCATTACAAAAAATTCATGACCTCTTTCCTAGCTTTGGCATATGTATATTATGTGGACTCAAATAATGAACTACAATAATTTTGAATTACATTCCTAGTTCATGCACTTTTAAATAGGCTGTTGTATTTAATAAATATTTTTAACTTTGGGGTTCATTTTCCATATATATATATATATATATATATTTTTTTTTTTCCTTTTTCCATGTCCGGCAACGGATCGCAACCCTCAGTGTCGCCCCCGCACCGGACGGGACCGGCAACGGGATTGCAACCCTCGGCGCCGCTCCCGCGCCTCGCTCAGCCAGTGAGCGGGAACCGGTCTGTATGTGGGATCTGAACCCTCAGCGGGAGCGCCGCCGTGCTTCCCAAGCGGCGCACTATAGCAGTGCACCACCGGGCCGGCCCCTTCCATAAATATATTTTATAAAATCAATAAAAACAAAATGGAAAAATACTTAAGAGGTAGGCATTCAATTCTACTTCCCTAAGTCACTATTATCACTTACTGTTTCCTTCTAGACTATTTTCAATGAAAATTTCTTAATAAATGTTATAACCACAATGTATACTCAATTTTCTGTTTTTATCATTTCATATGTAAATACATTGTCCATCTTAGACTTGGGGGCAGATTATAATTAATCTTTCTGGGCCTCAATTTACTCATCTATAAAATGAAGTAATACTTAAAATGTTGTGGAGATTAAATGAAAGCAGGGACTCCAATAGATACTTGTACAATAGTGTGAATAGTAACAGCATTATTTACAATAGCCAAAAGGTGGAAACAGCCCAAATGTCCACAGAATGTGTTATGTACAAACACTGTAACAATATTTAGCCTTCAAAAGGAATGAAATTTTGATACATGCTACAACGTGGATGAACTGTAAATACATGATGCTAAGTGAAATAAGCCAGACACAAAAGGACAAAAATTGTATGATTCCACTTACACGAGCAACCAAGAACAGGCAAATTCATAGAGACAAAAAGTAGAACAGAGGTTATCAGGAGCTGGGAGAGGAGGAACTGGGGAATTACTGTTTAAAGGGTACAGAGTTTCAGCCTGGGATGATGAAAAAATTCTGGAAACGGATAGTGGTGACAGCTGCACAATACTGTGAATTGTACGTTTAAAAATGATTAATGGTAAACTTTATGTTATGCATAGTTTACCACAATAAAAAAATTTTTTAAAGAGTAGGAAACTCCTGATACAGGTTATGTCCTGAAGGATGACAAAGAAATGGGGATGGAGGAGTAGCAAAAAGGTAGTTCTAGTAAATGAGCTCACTGGAAACCAGTATGTTTAGAGCCCTAAGTTCACTGTCAGGAGAGCTGAGAAAAAGACAATGTTAAGTCGGGCAAGGCTGAATCAAAAAGAACTTTGTAAGCCATGGACTTTATGCTGGCAGAATCCTATAGGAAGGTGATGAGGTATTTCAATCAGGGAAATAACATGTTTAGGTCTCCATTTTATATTGGAGGAAAACAAAGTTAAGAGTGGAGGCCAAGAGATCAATTAAACTGCAAAAATAAATTCATCATAAATGATGCCTAAACTAAAGAAATGGTAGTGAAAATAAGGCGGAAGGAAGAGATATGGGGAATATTCAAGAGATAAAATCAATAGGATGGGATGTACATGGTAAGGGAGAGAGAGAAATCAAAGATTCAGGTTTTTAGTTCAACAATGTGGTTTCACTAACTAGAAACTAGGAGGACAGAGAGGATATGGGGAGAAAGATGAGTGAACACAGTTCATCTTCACTGAATACTACTCTTCGTTATTTCATTTTTTTAGAAATGATCTTTTTAAGTCATATAAGAATAGTCCAGGACACAAGAGTCTAAAGAGGAGAAAAGGGTAAATGAGAAGACAAGTGAAGGGAGAATTATATTTTTACAGTATATTCTTTTGAATCTTTCAATTTTAGTTAAAAACAAATATTTTAAAAGTTTTTTTAAGTTAGGTAAAAATCAACTTTTAAAACTGCCTTAAGAATAATAAGAAGTGATGACACCAGGATCAAGGATTTAGATCTTCTGCATAGCAAAAGAAACAATTAGCAGAGCAAAAACACAATCTACAGAAAGGGAGAAAATATTTGCAAACCATGCATCCAACAAGGAATTGATATCCAGAATATACAAGGAACTCAAACATCTTAATAAAAAAACCAAGTAAACTGATTAAAAAATGGGCAAAGGGGTCAGCCCCGTGGCTCACTCGGGAGAGTGCAGCGCTGGTAGCACCGAGGCTGCAGGTTCAGATCCTATATAGGGGTGGCCGGTGTGCTCACTGGCTGAGCGTGGTGCGGACAGCACTGTGCCGAGGGTTGTGATCCCCTTACCACTCAAAAATAAAATGGGCAAAGGAGCTGGACAGACATTTCTTGAAGGGAGATATACAAATGGTGAACAGACACCTGAAAAAAGTCTAAATATCACTAAGCATCAGGGAAATGCAAATCAAAACCACACTGAGATATCTCACTCCAGTTAGGCTGGTTAATATTCAAAAGACTGAGAATAATAAATGCTAACAAGGATGCAGAGAAAAGGGAACCCTCCTACACTGTTGGTGGGACTGTAAAGTGTTGCAGCCATTATGAAAATGGTATGGAGTTTCCTCAAACAACTACAGATAGATCTACCATATAACCCAGCTATTCCACTGCTGGGTATATACTCAGAGGAATGGAAATCATCATGTCGAAGGGACACCTACACTCCCATGTTTACTGCAGCTCTATTTACAACGGCCAAGAGTTGGAACCAGCCTAAATGCCCATCATCGGACAAGTGGATAAGGAAAATGTGGTATATCTACACAATGCAATACTACTCTGCTGTAAAAAAGAATGAAATACACAGCAACACTGATGGAATTAGAGAAAATTATGTTAAGCGAAATAAGCCAGGCACAGAAAGAGAAATACTGCATGTTCTCATTTATATGTGGGAGCGAATAAAAATAAACAAACAAATAAATAAATAGGGAAAAAAGATATAATGCACATATGGCACATAATAACAATAAATAATGGCTATTGCCATTGTCTATATTTACCTTATTCCTAATTTATAAAGCCATATATTTAGCTTTACTTTAGTCTATTATTATATTTTAATCAAACCCTAATTGTTGGTAAAATAATATGGGGTTTCAGATACTAAATATTACTCGTTGCCTTATTTGTATTTCAATAATTGTTCTGGTATTTGCTTTGTTTCATACCATGTTAACAATTACTTAGGACAACCTGATTCTTACTGGTTTCAGAAGTATTTAATATAACATGACTCCTAACCTTAAAAAAAAAAAAAAAAGTCTGCTAATAGCTATCTATTATTGAGGACATTAATTATTTACTCAGAGATATTTTCAGGAAAAAAAAAGACTCATTAATTACAACTTCTGGTGGCCTTCTTCAGTTATTTAATTAGATAACTATTAGTTCCATGAACATTTTTGAAGTTGATGCTTTCCAAATAACCAATACAAAATAAATTGTTCCTTAAACCACTCTAATTTCATTTCCCAAATTTTGTCTTTCCAACTGTAATGTATGCACACTTAAACACATTTAAAATAAGCTTCAGCTGGCCAGTTAGCTTGGTTGGTTAGAGCACGGTGTTGTAACACCAAGGTCAAGGGTTCAGATCCCCGTACCTGCCAGCTGCCAAAACCTTGATTTTGATGCCTTGGTGTTATGTGTTGACTTGTGTATGCCGAAAAAATACGTTGAAGTCCTAACCTCTGGTACTTATGATGTGAACTTATTTGAGAAATAGTTAAGATGAGGCCGTATAGAGTAGGATGTGCACTTAATCCTATACGACTAGTGTCCTTATAAGAAGAGGGAAATTTAGACAGAAACAGAGGGAAGATGACCATGTAAAGACTAATTGGAGTTATGCTGCCACAAGGCAACAAGCTAGAACAGGCAAGGAAGGATTCTTCCCTAGAGGCTTCAGAGGAAGCATAGCCCTATCAATACCTTGATTTTTCAGACTTTTAATCATCCAGAACTGTGAAAGAATAAATTTCTGTTATTTTAAGCCATCCAGTTTGTGGTACTTGTTATGGCAGCCCTAGAAAACTAATACACTTCACTCATAGCAATAGGAAATGTTTATCCCACTCCTGCCGCCTTTAGTGCCTCGGTTTTCTTTGAGACAGCAAGACCCACTACAGAAGGTCTCTCCTATATCTGAATGTATCAACCTCACTCTTAAGAAAGATTCTGTTTTAACATTAATAATTTGGCTCATGTTTTATACTAGAACATATCTAATCCAAGCTTTTCCTTCTTATTTTCATAAAAATACATATGACATCCAAATCTAGAAACTGGAACCTTTATAGAGAAAGAGGTTTGGATACTGAATTTCTGAGACTATCCAGAAAATAAAGACACATTTGAATAAACAGGAAGAGATCAGTAATATTAAAGAATAATCAAGTAGGGGCCGGCCCGGTGGCGCACTGGATAGTGCGCCGCTTGGGAAGCGCGGTGGCGCTCCCGTCCGAGGGTTCGGATTCCACATACAGACCGGCTCCCGCTCACTGGCTGAGCGAGGCGCGGGAGCAACACCGAGGCTTGCGATCCCGTTGCCTGTCCCCGGTCCGGTACGGGGGCAACACTGAGGGTTGCGATCCGTTGCC
>NW_007726428.1:99304-152666 GCF_000696425.1 Galeopterus variegatus | reverse complement strand
AACCCAAAAAAAAAAAAAAAAAAAAAAAAAAAAAAAAAAAAGAATAATCAAGTAAACACCTGTAACAAAATGACCTACCTATCCTTCTCATAACTTTCAAGTAGGAATCTCTTTTATATCCATCACATTTTTATACCTTTTGGCCATTTGTTAGAGAACATAAGAAAGCTTTTCTTAATGAGACTCCCCTATAATAAATAACTAGTCAATATTACAATTATCATAATCATATAGGTACACTCTACTGGGAAAACTAAAGATAAATCAGAAGATAAAAATAAAACACCACCAAAAAACTTTGTGATCCAAAAGAACAACCCAAAGTAAGCACAATGATTAGGATTTAAAAAATATAAATGCATACTTGGTGAAGAGATGCTGAGCAGACGATTGGTGACCTGCCCATATTCCCTTTGCCTTCACAGGTCCAGTACATGCTGACGGCTTCTTTTGGTAAGCATCTGTAACTCGACCTGAGCACTGTGCTCAGATCACACAGACATCAGGCACCACAGAGTTAACTCTTAGGACTAGCCCATAACCAGTAACTGATGGAAATTAGTTGATAATTACTCCAGCTTCCTCACCCTTCCAACAGAAAACTACGAGGCACTTTGTACTCTGTTTTCCAGAGGTCCCCAGCAGGACTGAGCACCAGCTGCCTAGGGGTGGGGGCCCTGCTCATTTACATACTTTGTACTGGTTTCTTTCCCTTCCCAGTCTCAATTCCCCACTCCCTGAGGTGTGCCTCCTTAGATAGCTCCCAAGGAAACTATTTACTCTAATCCTTGTGTCAAGGTCTGCTTCTGAGGAAACCCAATTTGACATATTGTCTAGATTAGAAGGCAATGAGTCTTATGTGTGTTCACGTTTGTTCAAAACGACACAGTCATGAGAAAACTCATGAGTTTTCTTCTTAATCTTTATTTGCAATTTTCATTGCCTATACTATTTTTCAAAGCAGTGAAGAGAAATTGATCCTAAAGCCTATGACTTCTCATCCAGCCTCACCTCCCCTACCATATTCCTTTTCCAAGTTCAGACAGAAACTTCAAAACTCTCTCTCTAGCACAAAACCAAAATTATAATTTGATGAATAAAGGTCATAAACAGCTAAGGACAATGTGTATGCATTTAACTCTTTCTTTGGAGGCCACCTAAAGGAAATAATTCCCTTAGACATTTTTTTCCTAAATAAAAAATTTCTAATATAAAAATAATACCCTGCTATGAAAGAAAAATAACAGAGATATAGCAGGTAAACAGTCAAAGTTCCTACCCAGTCACTCACTCTCACACACTCACTTCCCTTTCCAAATACAATTATGAGTGTATTTCCATTCCTCTTTTGTTGCACTTATAAACACACACTTACCACTTTTTACATAAACAGAATTGTGCTATAAATATTATTCTGACTTGCTTTTTTTTAAAGCAAAAGAAGTTATAATGTAAAAATATTCACTAATAAATCAACTACTTATAAAATTAATCCATCCTCAAACATGTTTCCCTGGTTAGCATTGGTTTCTAGCCCCACCAACTGTCATATTGTTATTTAAATTATGATATAAAGCAATTTTTGGTAAAACTAAACCCAGGAGCCACAGTTCTTTGATTTATGACAGAGATGGCACTTCACTGGAGTAGAAAAAGAACAGTTTTTAAAATAAGTGATATTGGAACAACAGATTTTCCATATGGGGATAAAAAGAAAAACCAAATCGGATGATTTGAATACCATTTACAAAAAAAAAAATCCCAGGTGGGTTTATGACTCAAATGTGAAAGGTAAAACAATAAAACTTTAACAAGATAGATCATCTTGATGACCTTAAGGTAGGAAAGTTTTATTAAACAAGATACAGAAAAAACTAACCTTACAATTAACACCCGTTCTTCAAAAGATACCATAAAAAGAGCAAAAAAAAAAAAGCCACAAAGAGCAGGACAAGATATTTACAATCCATTTATAAGAAAGGACTTATATCCAGAATATATAAGTAACTTTCACAAATTAATAAGAAAAAGATATTAATCCAATAGAAAAATGAGCAAATGAGCCAAAGAGTTAGAACAGACATTTTACAAAAAAGGAAATCCCAAACAGCAAATAAAAAAGATACTCAATTTTAAATAGTTAGGGGACTATGAAGTAGAACCACAAACAGATACCATTACATGACTATCAAACTGCAAAAATGAAAAAAACCTGACAATACCAAGTGTTGACAAGAGGATAAACTCTCATACAACAATAGGAAAACAGCGTTATCCAGTAAAGTTGAAGATATAATACACTACTGACTTACAGATATATACCTTAGATCACCCTTATGTATGCCCTTATATAGTCACAGCAGCACTATTCATAATTATTAAAAACATGGGGAATGCCAAAATAATAAAGCGTAAAAAAAGAAACGAAAAAAGAATGACAACACCAAATGGCAAAGATATGAAGCAACCAGAAATCATACATTGCTGGTGGGAATACAAAATGGTATAACAACTTTGAAAACCAATTTAATGCTTTAATATAAAGTTAAACATACACTTTCTATTATGACCCAGCAATTCCAGTCGTATCTACCCAAGAGAAATAAAACATGTCTACAAAAAGACTTGTACATAAACGTTCACAGAAGTTTTATTAATATAGCTCAAAACTGAACACAACCCAAATGTCTACCAACAAGTAAATGGATAAACAAACGGTGGTATATCTATACTATGGAATACTACTCAGCAGTGAAAAGGAACAAACTACTGGAACATGTAACAAAATAGAAAATCTCAGAAGTAATACATGAATAAAAGAAGACAAACATAAAAGAAACATACTATATGATTTCATTTATGTGAAATTCTAGAAAAGATAATGCCAATCTATAACAGCAAAAAGCAAATTGGTGGTTACATAAGGCCACTTAAGGAGGGAGGGGTTGATCACAATAGGGCATAAGGGAACTTTTGGGGGTGATAGAAATGTTCTATATCTTGATTGGAGTAGTAGTCATTCATGTGCATATATTTGCCAAAACTCATCAAGGTGAACATTTATAAGGGTGCATTTTATTTATAAAATTATGCCACAATAAAGTTGATAGAAGCTTTTTGAACATGTGTGGGGCAGGGAACGGGGAAAATTCAAATGCCAGTCAACAGTAGAACAGATTTTAAAAGGTATATATCCTTTCAATAAAACATTTTACAGCAAGGAAAATAAATGAATTAAAGACAGATGCAACATGAACGACTTATACAAAATAATGTGAGCAAAAAATGCTCACACACATATATACCATTAATATAAAGTTTAAAATCAGGCAAAACTAATTCATATTGTTTTAGGTGGTACATACAGTGGTGGTATAAAAAGCAAAGACTAAAAAACACTATTTTACTTTTAAGAACAAAATAAAAGATTTAAGATGAAAGAAACAACAAAAAAAAGCAAGAATATTATTACTGTAAAAGTTAGAATAGTGGTTAGCTGTGGGAGGATGGAGAGAGTTAAGACTGGTAAGTGACAGGGAAACCTGGGGTGCTAATAACGTTCTATTCCTTGATATGCAAGGAGGTTTTACTAGTGTTTGTTTTACACTATATATTAAACTATACATATGAGATTAATGCATGGGGGTGGGGGGCCAAGTACAGTGATCAAACCCTGGACTAATGAAAGTTTTTGTGTGTCATATTTTACAATTAAAAAACTGTTAATTAAAAAAAAAAATTAACCCTACAGCTAGACTGATCTGGTTGAAAACTTTGATCTACAATTTACATGTGAAATCTCAAACAATGCACAAAACCTCTTGAAATTTGGGTTTCCTCAACTGTAACATGGAGTAATATATATATTGCATGTTGTGTGGTTTAAATAAGATCACATATTTTAAAAGTATACAACAGTGCCTGGCTCAATAAATAGAAATATAAGATGTTCCTGCACTGAAAGATTCCATTTTTTTTTAAAGATGGCAGCTGTTGTTTTTATTTGAATTTTTTTTTTCATTGTACGTTTATGGGGCACAGTTTGTTGTTTCAATACATGCATATATTGTATAATGATCAAATCAGAATAGTTAGCATATCAATCACTTAAACATTTACCATTTCTTTGTGGTTATAACATTCAAGATCTTCTTTTCTGGCTATCTTGAAATATACAATGTAATATTTTTAGCTATTGTCACCCTAAGGCATTGGAACTTATTCTTCCTATGTAACTGTAACTTTGTAACTTTGTACCAGTCTACTAACCTTTCCCTGGCCCCCTCACTCTTTAAAAGATTCAATATTGTAAATGTTAATTCTCCCCAAATTGAGCTACAGATAACCAAAATCCTGTTTTTTGATAAAAAACAAACCAAAAAATATTTCTAAAAAGCCATTTGTTTTACCATATTTACACGTATTGGGTGGCTATAAGATAATTTATACCATGCATTTTCAGTGGGGGTAATATTGCCCCTAGAAGGGCAAAAATTCATTCAGGGGTGGGGAGAGGTGAAAAAAATCTTAGATACTTAAAAGAGTTTGTGGCACTTGAAAGCTCAAACCCTACCTGACAAAATCTTACTCATTAATATTTAATTAATGTAAATACAGCTTTAATTTTTTTCCTTAGAGTTGGTAATAATGAAAAAAAGGTTGAGAAATACTGATCTCTAATTTGTTCTGAGGCAGCTGAATCTAATATGAGGGAAGAAAAAAGTGGAATAATCCATTTTTGGAAATGAGAAAATTAGGCTATAATGCTTTCCATCTATCCAGAAGAGTTTGACAGTGAAAGGAAAAATGATTGGGGAGGCGGTATTTAGATTTTTTGGGAAACACAAGTGCAAGCTATGCTTTCAAATCTTGTACAGGAGTTTTAGGAAAATGGTTAGAAATGGGAAGAAAGTATTGTTACAAGGAGTAACAGCACTCAACATTCTGGTTTTCTTCGAGAGAAAAATCCAGGAAATGGTAGCCCAAGAATTTCAAAAGAACTCGATGCCCTTTCTCCCATTTAAGTAAAGACAAGACTGAGAAATTTATTTTTAAGTCAGTTAATGTTTCTATTATTATCTTCTCTCTTTTTTTGGCACTGGCCAGTACAGGTTCTGAATCCGTGACCTTGGTGTTTCAAGGATGGGTTCTAACCAACTAAACTAACCAGCCAGCCCCTGGTTAATGTTGCTGAAAGACCTATGAATGTCAGTTAAGTTTCAATGACCAAAGCGGGAATGGCATAGGATCTGTCCTAATCAGTAAACATGTTGTTTGGGGCAAATGAATTGCTTTTAATCCCAACATCTTTCTTACAATTTTTTTTTCCTTTTCCAAAAGGAATATTCCTTATACCCATACTTTTAATCCCCCTCTCCGTCCTAATCCTTGTGCAATTTTCTCAGACAAATCTCTCTATTCTCTATTCTATTTGAATAGGAAAGAAGCATGATGTTAAGAGAAGTAAAGTGACTTGGGCTTGATCCAGGCCATCAAGGATATTAAAAGCACACCACATGTCTTCCTATTTCAAGTCCACACACTTTCAACCACAATTTATTGAAGGTGTGCTTAAATTTAGAGGTTGATTCTGTAATTGATTTCTTCCCTAATAGTGCAGAGTTTTCCAAATTTACTAAAACACGAATGAGGAAAGGGAAAGATGGGACAATCACAGTTTCTGAAAATGAGTAAATTAAAAATAAATGGATATATTAAAAATTAATACTTAAAAAACTAAAAAGAAAAATCTTTCTTATGACAGATGCATTAAAAAGTAAGAAAACTTTATGGAAGATGTTAATAAATGAGAAAATGTACAATTAAGGCACTGCATTTTTAATGTAAAAGACAATTAAATCATATTTGGACTAAAAGCATCAAAACTGGTTTTGAAACATTTATTACAGTGTTACTAATAATTATTCGCTAATAATGTGATAGAAAACATATTTGAACATTAAGGACAATGATGCAAGTTTTCATTCCATAAAAGATTAAAGTAATCTTTCTATTTTAAGAGTGCATTCATTCAGTCAACCCCTATGGAAGACCAATTCTTTATATAAATCACTTCTTCAAATCCAGGAAACCCATATATTCAGTTATTTTCTTCAAATCTGTTAAGCTTTTTATTATAAAACCACATTTCATGAACACTAAAACTGGAAGATCCACATTGTAACCACAAAAACAGTGTCACTGTTAACTATGTATGGCTTGCTAAAAACACCTTAAATACCCTATCACCATGACCCTTGGTTGCCAAAAAGAAAAAAAAGAAAGAGAAGTTTCTCAACAACTTCTAAACAGAAATAACCTTCAGATTCTAAAATTCTATAACATTATTAGATATTTTATGTGCTTTATTTTTAAAGCTTTTTATCAAGAAAAAATATACACAAGCACCTAAAAGAAGCTGTAAATTTTTACTTACATATTCAGGTTTTAGTTTTTTATCTCCTCCTCTCACAGCCACCTTTTCTAGTTTATCTATAATGGGCCCAATCATTTCCTCATCTTTAAGCTGAAGCTCTTCATGTATTATTTCTATATCTCGAATAGGATCTACACTTCCTTCAACATGCGTGATATCATCATCTTCAAAAGCACCTAAAATGAATTAAAGGGAAGCAATTCAATGAACAAATAATACAGAGGGTCATATGATTAGAGCAAAAGATTCCTAGAAGGTTGACAAATAGCTATAGTATGAATTCTAAACAAGTTGGACATAGTATTTTTTTCCCATTTAGTAATACTTAGCATACTAAACAAAATAGCAGTTTAGAGCCTCAACATTTCAAAAATTGATTGGAATAAATAAAATTATGGCCTTTACAGAATGAAAATTATTTTCCAGAACTACTGGCATTTCTAAGTTTGATACGTTGAAAGATCCTGAATTCCAGGCATGAAAGCCTGAAGTTCTAAACTGCACTATTAAGGTTTCCAAGGGAAACCAGATTTGGGGGGGAGGGGCCTGAAATCATCTGGCAGACCTCTTCCCTGCTTCAATCTACTTTATCACTGTGGTTCTGACGGTGATTAGATAATGAACCACTCAGACACACAATTTACACAGCAGCTAATTTCATCGGCCTGATTTGAGGGTATGGTTTTTAGGGGGCTATCAAAGAAGCAGATGAAGGTGCATTTGTCATATATGAGTGACAACCATTCACACTATCTGATCAAAATGGTGCTGGCCCTTATTAGAAACACATGCTATTATTACATATTTAAAGTGCAGTCGAAGCCATAATTTCAAATTGCCAACTGGAAACATAAGGGTAAAACAACCAGATATTACTGAAGCATGTGTACTGACTTTATGCCCTTTTGAAGACATAATGTGGCAACATAATTCAACTGGGATTTACTCAAATTACCAGATAAAGAACAGTATCACAAAAAATGAAAAAATACTAAGAAATGTTATAAGCAGAAAGCAATGATATACCCACAAAATAAATACATTTATAAACAAATTAATTTCATTAAAATTACCAATTAGATTATACTTCCAAAACGAGATGTTTTCAAATATAAAGTAACAATCATTTTATTTATTTATTTATTCTGGCAGATGGCTGATACAGGATCAAACCCTGGACCTTGGTGTTATCAGCAACACACTCTAACCAACTAAGCTAACTGGCCAGTCCTATAACAATTATTTTATATAGAAGTATCACAGAAATCATGAGACCATTTGATTGAGTTTGATAAGAGAAACAGTGAATATAGCTCATTCTTAGATACTAAAGACCAACATATTCTTGTTACAAGTTACAAAGAGTTTTTAAAATACAATTTCCCAGAATTAAAAATAATTACTTGTATTTTAATGTGAATTATTTAGTAATAATAATAAACATAAGTATATTATTGTAATTAAAATATAAATATTTAAAGTACTATTTAAGTATTTTTGGCATAGAACTGATCTTATGTCAAATTCATATGAACAAAATTGGCAAAAAATGAGGAGGTACATTATATTTTACTAATAAACACACTAGACAAATGCTGATTTAGGTAAATTTTTAGAATCTTTGAAAATATAAAAGAAGTCCCCGTGGAAGCACAGCATTATTTACTTTTTGTCATGATTTGAGGCATCTTACACAAATGGCACATTAAAATAGGATAATAATGGGCCAGCCTCGTGGCTCACTCAGGAGAGTGTGGCGCTGGTAGCACCAAGGCCGCGGGTTCGGATCCTATATAGGGATGGCCGGTGCACTCACTGGCTGAGCGTGGTGTGGACAGCACTGAGACAGGGTTTACAATTCCCTTACAGGTCGGTTCGGATCCTATATAGGGATGGCCGGTGCACTCACTGGCTGAGCGTGGTGTGGACAACACTGAGACAGGGTTTACAATTCCCTTACAGGTCAAAAAAAAAAAAAAAAAAGGATAATAAAAGTAAAAGCTTCCCGGCAGTCAAAGCAATGCAAGTAACATACAGATAGAAGTAACTAAACTTTCTATGACACTCAGAATAAAAGAGTAGGGGCCACTGACTAACTACTAACTATAGTGATGTCCCCAACAACATCCCTACAGTAAATGCATTAGCAGGTTTTAAATAACAGTTTCTTAATTATAACCCTCAATTTTAACCAAGTGGATAATAGAGAGGAACTTAGTAATTGCAATTCTTCTGGAAGCAAAAGAAAACAAAGCTCTCTGATGATCTGAACTAATACAAAGGGAAAACCTAGAATAAAAGGGGAAGGGAGTGAGGAATCACTTGTCTATATTGTAACCTCCAAATTATCTTCTACATTGCACCTTGCCTAGACTCTGCCAAGGATCAGCCTAGGAAAAGAGTCACGACTCTATCATCTCTAATCCATTCTCCCTACTATAAGAAAAACTCAAACCACAGACTCTGGATACCCTGGATTGCTCTGTTGTTCCCACACACAAGGTTAGCAGTATTATTATAATTACTTGTTTCATAAAATGGTAACATACTATGTGAAGAATTTATTTTTGAAAAGAAATATTGCCAAATATTAAGATAAAAATTAAGCAAAGAGAACATTAAGGCTATCCTTTAAAACTGAATGCCCTTGTGATGACATGAGGCCTAGAACAGCTGAAAATAAAAGATCCATATAATTTGGTGGATTCCTTAGAGCTAAAAAATTAGAGGTTGTTTTCCAAAGACATGCTCCTGGGTCAACAGACTTCACCATACAGGAATGCTATGTTATACCTTCTCTTCACATCTTGTCTTTTTCAGTCCAAGATTTAGTGGTTAAGAATATGACCTTTGAAATCAGACAGACATACTGGTCATAGAAACTTAGATCTAAGATTACCTAACCTCTAGCTTCACATCTTTAAAATGAAAATGCTTCTACCTCTCTGAGAATGGGTATGATCAAATCAGGTAATATATGAGAGGTCTTCAAAAAGTTCATGAAAAGATTTGTATTGTCTTTTAGTTGTTTTTCCATGAACTTTTTGAAGTGCCTCATATGTGAAGTGCTTAGCAGAGAGCCCAACACTAATTTGAGAGTCCTTCACTAATTTGGGGCATGTACTATTTTTTTCATGATGTAGGAATTAGAAATTTAGAAGAATTTCACAGCAATACAGTTAAAACACTGATTATGAGTTTTATAATTTCATGTCACTCAACTCACCTTGGAAAGGGTTAAAATAAATTTTGCGAGTTTACAGGTTTTTTCCCAGTAATTCTTACTAGTTCACTAACACTAACTGACTAGCACACTTTTACCCTAGTCCATTGCCAAAGTTATTTATTTCAAATTTACATCAACTAAAACAGTGTTTAGTTTTAGTGCACTGGTAAGTTTAGAAGACAAAGACTATATGCCACATTATACTGAATTGCTTGGTGAGAAAGTTACTTCCTTTTCAATTCTCTTTCAATACTGACTTTGTCAAGGAGAAAGTCTCGATTTGATGCTATTGGCCTTTAATGTTTAACATTTATAAATCAATCTTTTTACCAACAGAGTAGTCCTTAGCCTCAGAGCTTCTAAAGATTAAAAAATGTCATAAAACTGTAGTTTTTATTATATTTATACTTATTTTATTATGTTTAATTTTGTCAAGTGATACTAATTTTCCACTCACATTAGTGACAAAGTTTCCTGTTTAAATAAATTTAGCCAAAAAAGTGAGTTATTACGTATAAAGTATTAAATTTGGATCAACGTGTATAAAATAATCACCTTTTGGGGCAAAATTACTTCTATCAAGGTAAATGTAAAACATTAACTATCATTTTGATGGTGGTGGGATATTATCCAATTTTTTTATTTCTGGTACTATTCTGTATAAAATAGGGTAATGTGATACAGCATGTACGTGTGTGCTGGAGAGAGGGAGGAACTGCTCTGCAGTATTTCAGCCAGAACTGGTACGGAGACTTCTCTGAAGAGATGACATTTGAGCTGAGACCAGAATGGCCTGAATGAGGCAGTAATGTGATGATCTGACAGAAGAGGGTTCTAAAAAATATAAAAGCCCTAAAATGAGAACAAGCTTGAAGTGTGTCAGAAATAGAAATAAGGTGAATATAGGTGACTATGACTCAAGGATGTAAACATAAACATATCTACTTATTTCTTATAACTCGAGTCCAAAAGAGCAAAATTTTAGCGCTTCTACATTCACCGGGTTTTGAGAACATTCTTCTCTCTATACCATAAGTGGACAAGTACAAAAAGTAAGACACCTTAAGATTTCTCACAATCTGTAAAAGGGATCCTATCAGTCAAGAAGATGGAACACTTAGAAACCATAGCCACCTTCAAGTATCACATTTCAAGCCAGCTGGCATAAACACTGAAACAAAAATTAAACTTGACCAACTGCAGTTTGGTCAACCAATGATACAGAATTATCAACACCGTACACATCACCAAGAACAAAAGAAGAATACTACATTCATACAAGCCTTAAAATCAAGTCACGTGTAGGCTTCAGAATTCTGCAAGGTAACACTATGCCTAAGGACAGTGGGGCAAAGTCTTCAGAGTTCTAAGGAAAGAAAATGTGACTTGAGGATTTTATATACAGCCAAGCTGTTCTTCCTTGTCAGAAATAGAGGCCAAAGGTGAACAGACTGTGCACTCTCTATATAATTAAGACTAAACAACCAAAGAAATTATGTTAACAAAATAGAGAATACAGATTATAATCTATAAAAAGTTAAAAATAATAACATAAAAGTTGGGGGATAGAGAGAAGTAAGGTAAAAGCATAAGTGCACTCATTTCCTCATCTTTTATAATAAGGAATCAATAGATGCTATATAAAGATGAACCATGTAATTTAAAAATAATTTCTCCAAGCTTTTAGTATTTTTATAATCCTTTTTCTTTCTTTTTAAAAAAATCATCTCAACAGATGCAGAAAAAAAATGATCCTTTTTCTTAACTCTAGCAGGATCATTCAAGAACATATATTCTGAAAAAAAAAAAAAAAAAGCACACCTGAATTTCAGTAATGTCTTCTGTATTACTTCAATTTTTTCTTTCAAATTCAAAACAAAATTAAGTATTCTATTTAAAATAGCATATACACCATATGATCACATTTATATAAAATAAATTCTCATTCTCAATGCCCCCAACCAAATGCTAATGAAAATAACTTCTGGGCAGGGAGCTACTGACAAATTTTTTAAAACTTCTTAATCAGTTTGGTCTCACTTAAAGTTTTCATAATGAACAATATGTTATTTTTATAAAAACAATCATTCTTTTTTTAAAAGTCCCTTTTAAAAACACAATAAACAGTTTAATTTGCAGAAAAATTTGCACAAATTTTAGTTAAAATTTTGATTTTGTAGTGACTAGTTATAGGGAGAAAACCATTATTATCACAAAAATTATTTTATGCCTAATCATTGCCACATATGGAAATAGGTGGTTGAAAATAATATTAACTACTGTAAACTCTCATTTTTAAAACAATTTGTTATAGAAGAAAATTAGCCATGAGCTAGGCTTAGGCTGGATTCTATTACAAAAATTTCTTAACTCAGTAATTCTACAATGTATCCTTTCACAAAAAAGTACTCTTTTCAAATCTTCTTGACTTCTCTCACATTTCAAATGCTTTTTCTTGCCCTTTCTCCTCTGCTACTTAGCCGATGACCTAACCTCATTTCAAAGAAAATGCTTGCATTTCAAATGCTTTTTCTTGCCCTTTCTCCTCTGCTACTTAGCCGATGACCTAACCTCATTTCAAAGAAAATGCTTGTCATTTTTGGAGAGCTAAACCCCCTTTTTGTGTTTACCTTTCCTTCTTTACAGCAGTAAAGTGGAAAACATCACCTTTAAACTTCAAATGCTTTTTCTTGCCCTTTCTCCTCTGCTACTTAGCCGATGACCTAACCTCATTTCAGAGAAAATGCTTGTCATTTTTGGAGAGCTAAACCCCCTTTTTGTGTTTACCTTTCCTTCTTTACAGCAGTAAAGTGGAAAACATCACCTTTAAATAAAAATTATATTTAACATTTACTTATACATATTTGTGGGATACAGTGTGTCATTCAATACATCCATATACTGCACAATGATTCATTTAGGGTAGACAGCATAGGTTTGTACCCATTAGTCCACCACTTCTCCTCCTCTCAATTTCTCCTCCCCTCCTAGCCTCTGGTAACCATTACCCTACTCTCTACTTCTATGAGAACCACGAAAATACCCCCTTCTATTATTTGTTGTCAATCTCTCTACCATCTCTGTTCTGGATCCTATCCCTCACCCAGGGAAGTTTGCTCCACATATTGTTCCTTCTATCTTCTAAGACCTCAATCTATTACGCCCGACTCACCTACATTCGTATCACCTACATTTCCACTAATACCTTCCCATCAACATTTAAGTAGGCTTAAGATTATATATTAAATCAATCATGTCAGTCACCCCTGGACATTAATTCCCACTCCAACTACTGCTTTCCACCTGCTGTCTCCACTTCTTTACTTCCTATTTATAACTCAACCCACTGCAGTCTGACATATACCTCCACCAAACTACCAGAAACTGATCTTAAAAAGAACAGCAATGATTTGCCTTCATGACGGTAAATCAAACAGTCATTCTTCAGGAATCCTGAATGACTGCTTAGTAGCATGTAACTTCAGAGCATTACAATAGTCTCTTCCACTGCTTCTTTCTAACTGCATTCTCCTGATCTTCTTCTATTTTTTCTGGTCATTTCTTCTTAGGTCATTCCTTTTCTTGCTGTAACTTCCCCATAAATGCTGATGTCTCTCTCAGTTCTCTTTTCTTATCCTTCTGTTACACTCTAACAGAATCTTCAACCCAGAACTCCTCTGAGTGGCTCCAGTACATTTAAAGGCAATACCAAATAAAATGAACCAAAAAACATCTTTTAGTTATGATGGAGTTTGGATGTATTATCCTCCCAGAACTCATGTGGAAATCTGATCCCCAGTGCAGCAGTTTGAGTCATGGGGACAGATCCCTCATGAATGGATTAAGTGCTCTCTCTAGCTGGGGGAGTAATGAGTGAGTTTTCACTCTTAGTTCCTGAGAGAGCCGGTTGTTTAAAAGACCGTGGCACCTCCCCCCTCCCTTGCTTCTTCTCTTGCCATGTGATCTGCTTGCACCTGTTGGCTGCCTGTCACTTCCCACCATGAGTAGAAGCAGCCTGAGGCCTGTGCCAGATGCAGGTTTAAAAGACCGTGGCACCTCCCCCCTCCCTTGCTTCTTCTCTTGCCATGTGATCTGCTTGTACCTGTTGGCTGCCTGTCACTTCCCACCATGAGTAGAAGCAGCCTGAGGCCTGTGCCAGATGCATCTATCCCAGAATCGCAAGCCAAATAAACCTCTGTTCTTTATAAATTACCCAGTCTCAGGTGTTCTGTTATAGCAACACAAAATGGACTAATACAGTTAGTTATTTAAATTATTTTCAATATAAAACCTATTCACTAAGTGAATAAGAGCAAAATATCAATGCTTATACTAAGTTGTGACTTTTGTAATTTGTGTGCCTCCTTCACTGAGGTCCAGTCAAAATACATATTTTGTGAGGTACATTTGAGTATCCATATGATATTGTATGCTCTGCATGATATTTTTTGGTACGATGTAGCAGAAATGATGAGTCAGCTATTTTCAATGATTATAAATGAACTGAAGATTGATCAATTTACTCATTCAATCAAAGCCTGTCTTATTCCATAAAGATTTAAGTAAAAAGGATCTGCACTCTGTTTAGGATACTAAATCTAACCAAACTTCAGAAACAAAAAAAGACTTCAGAAATAACAATAAACTTTGGAAATTCAGGACTTCAGTCAACTGGTTTGCTTATATGCTACTTAAACTGGAGTTGTATTCAGTTTTCAAAAGCAAAGCATACCTAGCTAGATGTAGACACAGATTTTAAAAGACATTATGTGTTGAAAAGTACAGACTTTACAGCAGTACTTTATAAACCATCTGTCATAGAAACCTTGATATTCCAAACAGCATGTCTAGGGCTGGCCAATTAGCTCAGCTGGTTAGAGCGCAGTGTTATAATACCAAGGTCAAGGAATCAGATCGCCATACCAACAAATAGCATGTCTAGAGGTTTCCTGGGAATAAGAGAGTATGTGGTCAAGATGGACCTATGTGACTTGTGCTCCTTCCATCCTCTACCACTATACAGTACAGAAATAAAGAATTCCTTAATATATAAACCAATGAATAAACTGCCACCCTTTCACACGTATGCAAACCACAATATGCTTTGCCAAATATAAGTTTTCCAATTGAAGAAAGCTTCCTTATATATCTAACAATGTGCTAAGCTTGTGAGAATTGAAAACAAAAATCAAAATAATAGAATCTTGGTCTCAGTAAGTAGACAATCTGGTTGGGAAAACAAATCTATTAAAAAGGGAGAACAGGGCCGGCCCGGTGGCGCACTGGATAGTGCGCCGCTTGGGAAGCGTGGTGGCGCTCCCGCCCGAGGGTTCGGATCCCACATACAGACCGGTTCCCGCTCACTGGCTGAGCGAGGCGCGGGAGCAACACCGAGGGTTGCGATCCCGTTGCCGGTCCCCAGTCTGGTACGGGCGCGACACTGAGGGTTGCGATCCGTTGCCGGACATGGAAAAAGACAAAAGACCAAAAAAAAAAAAGGGAGAACAATACTGACTAGCAAGCACTTTAAATATAAGTATAATTAATAATGGGTAATCAACAAGGCCTTTACAAATTGAAAAGGTTAGTACAGGTAAAGAAGATGAAGAAAAACATGACAAGTAACAGGGGAAAGTGTCAGATAAAAAAATAAAGGTCGACGGCTGGCTGGTTAGCTTAGTTGGTCAGAGTGCAGTATTATAACACCAAAGTCAAGGGTTTGGATCCTCTTACCCGACAGCTGCCAAAAATAAAAATAAAGGTTGAAAATGAACAAAGCTTACTGGAGAACTGACAACAGTGATAAACTGTACTGAAGAGTAGCAGAATTTATTACATCAGGTAGTGGTGGAGAATAGGGACGTCCAAATATCAGGGTAAGCCTGGATCTGATCTGCTAGTCAATAAGGAGACAACAATGGTTCTTATTCTAGTGAGTAGTAAATGGAAAGCAGCATTTTAGAAAGACTAACCAGAAGTAGGGACCCAAGGGTTCAGTTCCTCTACCGGCCAGCTACCAAAAAAAGAAAACGTAGGAAACCTGCTAAAAGGGAATTGCTGTAATCCAAATATGACGAAAAGAACTGCACTAGAGTATTGATGGGAAATATGAAGACAGGATGAATAGTGAGACATAACTAAAGTGAAGTCTCTAGTTCACTTTAGTTTTATCTAGTCAACTAGATTTAAAAAAAATGGTAACAGGAGGGAGGAAGGGACGCTGGGAGGGATGGGGGGAGGAGGGAGAGAGAGATCACAACAAAGTTTCAAGCCAAAAGATCTTCATTTGCATTTATGGTAAAGCCAATACATGTAACATTAAAATCCCAAGTCAGATATGACATAAAAAGGTATTATATAACCAAAATGCAGACTCTAGAAAAAGAGAAATAAAATTATTACAAATATATGGTAATATTAAGTCACAGCACCAAAATGTCCTGTATGCTACACTATTTCACATTGCTTTCCAGTTTATCCTATGTGATGAACAGTAAATGTCTTGAATTATCTATATTTTAATCCAGAGTCCCACCAAAATTACTAAAAGTTTTTAGAAGCCTCATTACTGAACCAGAAGATAAATTATTAAATATAATGTTGGAAATCAAGATCGAGGATATCTTGCTCAAAATCTTTCTCAAATTTCAAATATATTCTTCAAGCAAAGTCCTATCTTATGTCAAAACTCTGGTTCCCAACTTCCTTACAATTCTGTAGCTCATTAATATTGAACAAGAAGGGAAAGAGCTAAACATGCATTGGCTTTACTGACAATACTGGAAAATGCAAGTTCCTATTTATTTTCCATATGTGACATGACAAAAATTATTTACTGCATTGGGGGACGATGGCTTACGGAGGGAGGGGAGTTAGTAAAGCTATTGATTGCACACTTCAAATGCAATGATTTAAAAATATAGTTTAAGTTCTGGTTCAGAGGTGCACTGTAAAACTCTAGTCTTCATCTAGATAAAGCACCTTCCCATCTTGACAATAAAAGCAATTTGAGTAAAAACACGATCTAATTCATAGCTGGACCTCGAGTTTGCAATATTTATCTCTGCATTAAATAAGATGTGTAGTTTTACCTATTTTCCTTAAGTTCAGAAGTGAGAGAAGGGCATTTCAATTTATTAAATTTACTTCAAAAATCAATTTGCCTTTCTTATCAATATCAAGGAACAAGGCAAATTTTGAAACACACAAAAGAATAAATCATTCTCATAACAATATTCCCCTAAAAAGGATGTAGATTTAAGTTTCTAGCCTTCAGAGTTTGAAGTAAATGAAAAGGGTTGCATCAATCAAATTTTAATTACTTTAAGTGGATATATCTACAGATTTTTTGAGAAACAAAATATTTTGTAAACATATAAAACTGGAATAATTGGCCTAGTAATGTAAACTGTTAATTACTTGATGCAAAAGCATAAATGGAATAGTGTAAGAGGACTTGGTGGGTTGTACTTATTTACAATAAATCAATCAAAAGTAATCTTTAAAGTCTTCAACCTTCATTTTCTAGGGAAAAACCTATTACCTGAGATATAGCAAAGGCCCTAACATAACCCAATCTATGCTACAGCCTAATGGTTTAATTCTGACATATAAACAGAACTGTGGGTTACCAAAAGAATTTGCTTTTGCTTTGCTTTCCTCCTCTCTCATTACAGGAAAAGGCTCTACAACTAAATCTTGGCCAAGAGGAAGAAAACTACCATCCCTCTGACATATTCAAAAATTGATCAAGGTTTTCAAAAAGTTTAGTAAAATAAAATGAACAAGTGGCTGATTTTGAGGGACCAATCTAAAATTTTAAAAATTAGAAATAATTCATGCAGGACTTTCACACAAAGCAGTTAGCTTATATGGAAGCAAGCTATGCTATAAGTAAAAACAATTCCAAGTCTTGAGACAAATATACATTTAGTACAGGAGTGGGTCAGTCCAGCTCTGAGAAACCTTAAAATTTTTTTCATTACTTTTTCCTAATTTTTAAGAGTTCATTTAAATTAAAAATAATATACTTCTAAGCAGTGAATCAAACAAAATATTGAATAGGTAGGATGTGATAAACAGAAGAAAACACAAAAAAAGAAGCAGGGAGAAAGTCATGAATAACATTAAAATTGAATCTTAGAGTAGTAGCAAGCAAAAAAAGCTTTTTGATTATGACTGACACCACTTAACTGACAGGAAGTAACAACACATTACAATATTACACAATGTGATTCTTTCAAATGTGTAGAACACCAGAAAATTCTGCCTAACAGTTACTGGTATTGTACTTACCTTGTAGATAATTACGCATCCACACCATTAAGAAATCCTTAAAGTAACTTAAAAGTTATGAATTGTAACCCAGAGTCAACACCTGTACTTAATTATATTCAATTGCTCAAGGGTTTTACATTTTTAGTTGCTACAACATATCAAGTCTTTCCAAAGAAGTAGGCAGAAAAAAAGTACCTTAATGAGAACTAGCATTCATCTCTCAACAAGATTTTCACATCTTGTTCTATATTAATATGTTAAATGTGTAAAAGGCAAATATAATCAATGTTATTTTAATTAATATTGAGATTCTACCCTACTTCCAATGTTGAGCAAGCTGCCTTTCCTGTATTTATCCTTCCCAATGACCATTCTCACTAACTTCCTAACCTCTAAAACATCACTTAGCCTTCTGCTAGTAGAAAAAAACCCTGTTTACAGTGGCTTCATCCCACGCTTCCAACCTTACCACCACCACCACCACTCTCCACAAATCCTCTGGTTAAATCAAACTCCTGCACTGACTCATTAAGCCTGAAATTTCCTTATGTTTAACTGTCACTGCAATTTTTGCCTACTCCCTTTCTTGGGCCTCAAAGATATATAATATATCCTTTCTTTCTATTAGAAATTACATTTGTTTTTAAAATGCATAGCTTAGTTTGCCCTCATCTACAAGGCAAATACAAGAAAATTCAGATCTAAGAGATCTCTACCATCCTGGAGTCACAGAAGAGTAGTAGAGACTTGTTTGGAATAAAGCACAGTAAAATTGATAGGTAACTATATTGTCCTAAATATGGCTTCTGAGAAAATCTATATTTTTGTCTTTCCAAGGAATAATGTAAGGAGGAAAAAAAAGAATTAAAAAAAAAATAGAATTCTGTCTTTACTGCCAGTACTGTAAACAGGAACTGATGAATGAATGAATGCCCCAAGCACTTATTAGCGCTCAGAATGCAAAACTGTTAGAGGGGAATTATAGATTCTACATGAAGCTAAACATGCAGCACAACAGCAAAGGATCAATTTTACAGCACATAATATGATACTTAGAGAGCATTTTAAAGAAACAAATGCTAATCATAAATTAGCGGAGAAGAATAGCATGAAATATGGCAAATTGCAATAATACAGGTAAGAAGTTTCTTGAGTCTTATCTCTTCACCTCTGAATTGCTTAACTATTAGTGATAAATATTCACTTCATTATTTTCTGATGACTTCTTGAGTGTGTTGCACTAGATTACGTATTTCAGTAAATACAATTTTTTAAATTTATAAATCAAATTAAGAAGAGGAAAAACATATATTTACTATAACTAAGATCAATAAATTTAACAATAAAAAGAGATAAAGGATTGGTCAGCATGAATCAGGATTAAGGAGAGAAGGCTTGAATAAGGACTTTCAGGGACAGATACTAGCAAAGGGAAGCAGAGTGTCAAAAGGACTCTGCTGGATGGAAGTATAAGCACGGCAGAAGTGATTAAGGGCACAGACTCTGGAATCAGAACATGTGGATTCAAGTCTGGGTTTCAGACTGTCCAATTAATTATGTGATCAACTTCTCTGTGCTTTAGTTTCCTTCTCTGTAAAATGTAGATACTAACAGTACCTACCTCATAAGATAGTTCTGAAGATTAAAAGTGATAATATATGTAAAGAGCTTAGGATAGTGCCTGGCACATAGTGGGCACAAAAATATATTAACTATATTTACAAATGAAAAGCTAATGACAAGGTGTAGACCAGGGTTTCTCAACATTGGTACTACTAACATCCTGGGACAGATAATTCTTTCTTAGCGGAGCTGACCTGTGCATTGCAGAATGTTTAACAGCACCCCTGGCCTCTATAAATTAGATGCCAATAACACACATGCACACCGCAAGCACCCCAGCTGAGAAGATCAAAAATGTCTCCAGACATCCCCAACCTATGGTTAAGAAGCACTGGTACATATTAAAAGACAAAGGTTGTGCTAGGTAGCAACCAAAAGATGTTACCACAGGTTCAAACACACGGATGTCAATTGATGGAAAGGTTCTAACACTGAGCTGAGGAGTTGAAATTTAACCTCTTAGATTATAAAATCCCTACGTAGATTTTTAGAGAAGTGTTCATGTGATTTTGTTCTTGCTCATTTGTTTACCCACACTCTCTTTAAATGATTCTGTGTAATAGGCTGGAGAGAAACTGACCATCACAAACAAAGCAGTTGACTGTTGGGTTCTAGTTACAGAAATGACACGAAAGCGGTAAATCCAAAAAAATACATATTAAAGAAAAGAAAGTAGAATTTACAGAGATTTTTTGTCTAGTGAGTAGAAAGCATAATATCGAATTGAGAAGAAAGGAAATGTAATTGTCACCTAATTGGAGGTGTACAGTAGCCACTTAAAGGTAACACATTTTAAGAGACATTTAACAAATGTTTACTGAATGTTAATCACAAAGAGAATGGTGCTAGAAGCTGGAAGGCAAATTTCAGAGATTAAAAAAAGCTGAATAAGATTAGTTTCTACTTTCAGAGGTGTTTACAATCTAACAGAAGAGACAAATCAGCATATAATAAATACAGGAAAGTAAACCCAGGCTGAAGGGAAGCTGGGAGGCAGTCAGTATTAAGCGCCAGTTGATGGAAAAAAATAGCCTCAAGGTTTCACATTGGAACACTAGTGTTATGTAGAATGCCATTTAAAATTTAGATTAAGATTCATGTAGAGATTTTGATGGAACTATAAATTATTTTTTAATCCCATATTTAAGTGTATTGATGCTGTGAAAAGAGATAAAATATTGTCTCTGCTAGAATTTGGAACTGGTGTTTAAATGCTTGAAAAATGTAAACATGTGACAGGTATTAATCAATCAAGTAAATGTCTGGCTATTAATTTTAAAAATAACTCTTTTATAGACTTTATTCATAATATCAATAGATTCTGACTTTTACCTAGTTTACCTAGTTTTTCTAAGACATAGAAGTGGAAACAGAAGGAATGTAAAAGGGAAGATTCACCAAAACATCTGGTGTTAGAATAGGAAGAGATGATGGTTTGACTAAATCCACATTACTAAACAGGAATCACATTCTTGGGTCTGAATGAAAAGCACGTGTCCTAAAACCAGATAACATATCTCACAAAATAATTACATCCTTAAATACAATAAACCACAGTTTTAAAATGAGAGCAGAAACATGGAAAGAAAGATAAAGCCTACAGACTGAGGACAGGCAAGGCTTTTGATGCAAACCACCTTAACTGGCCCAACAAAATGAGTACCACCTATGTGAGAAATTTCTAAAATTTCTACCGCAATCCTAAAGTCCTTGCCAGCCCACAAGATCTAGATATCACCATCAATACCTAAGCCAGAGCAAACAATCACCACCAGGTGGTGCCAAATCAAAGCCAGTACTAGAATGGATTTGGATGGGCCTGGACCTTGCGACACCCTCACCCCACTAGCTATGCAGCTGCAATATGCAGGTTCACCCCAGTCATTTCATTCATCTAGCAATAAAGTGAACCCATATTTTATGCAACTGAAACTTTTGGACCCACATAGCACACTATAGCAGTGCAGGGTTGGTTACTGTATTAAATTATTTTGGGGGTAAGAAGGGGAGGGGGTACAACTGGGCTTATTTAAGAAGACTAATTAGAAACTGATACATTAAATTTTTCTTTGTTTTATGCCATACTTCTCTAATATAAACTCAGATACGGTCTTAAAAATAACCAGGAAATCATAAATACGAATGCAGTATACAAAAAGTTCTCACATAACCGAGACTTTAAATATGACTACAATTAATGCTTCAAGGCTTTCCCCCATGGCTCTACTAAGGAACCATAATCTTCAAACCATGATCCTCAACAGAAGTGAAAGGTTATAATATTGCTGGTTCCCCAGAAAAAAGATAAATAGTCCCATTAGCTCTTTTGTTTTTAGAGCTATTTTGTCTTGAGAGCATAAAACAAGGGGACTATAGTAATAAAGTAAGACAAATCTCCCTACCCACCCCCAATGTAAAATCAAAACCAAAAAAAGATGGAATAAAATTCATTTAAGAATCACCTCAAATTTTCCAGTAAAATACTTCATGGCAAACTTATTCCCCTCTATTTCCATCCTATCCCCCCCACCACCAGATTTTAGCACTGCTGATATGTTATACCTGTCAAGATCTGATGACTGTATGTTATGTATTCATCTGAACAGAACCACTACACTTAGTTACAGGCTATCATCAACCAATTCATTCTCTTGCTAAAATCAAGTCATCCAATTACTCCTTGACTAATCAAGGCTGTTTTGGCTTTTTCTTTTTTCAAAAGGTACTCAACAGCATAAACAGTTCACTTACAAGAAATGGAAAGGGGCTAATCAGCAGAATTATTGTTTTGCTGCTACAATTTGCAGTATTTAAATTTAGTTGCTGATTGGACTGAAAGTTTTATGATATAGCATATGAAACTAGTTTAATACAACTGTGAAGCTGTGTAGCTACATTGTCTTGCCATGGCTATACTGATCTATTTTGTAGGATAATTGACTATTTTCTTTAAATAGGGATATTTTAAAATAATAGTTCAGTCTACTTTCCCACACACTGGTTTTATAAACAAAGGTACACAAGCTATTGATTCCTGAGCATTATTTTTAAAGTTAGCAACTGTGTGCACATGTATGCAAGTGTGTTTGTTATGTGTGTATAAAAACCACAATCACTTGGGTTTTTCAACTACATTTATTTTGGTTTCTATGCAACAATAAACTAAGGAGACATTACTTAATTATTTAAGGAAATAGGTTTATCTTATACAAGTACATGTTTAAAATAAAAGTTACTCTTCATATAATAAATAAAATAGTGAAGATTACATTTCTAAAATGGGGAGTATTTCAATTACAAATAATTCTTTGTGTACATAAACTATAAATAATATTATTATCTATCAATATTGCTACTCTTATCCGTATAAAATTTCTGAGAGAAAATCTAACAGAATGACTAAAGTCAAAACACCAAACTAAAACCTTGAGTTATATTACATATTTATGTTATGTTTATATTTATTATAAATTATTTAAATAAACTATTTTTATACATGAAGCCATGACTGAAATCTTCAGAAAATTTTGAAAAGAGATGGGACCCAGTCTTTAAACTGAGAATTATTTTGTTAAATACAGAGGTACATTAACTAAAATGACAAATATTACTTTGCAGGAGGAAGTAAAATTACTTTTTTATAAGATTTTAAAATCCTGTTATATCATAATAAATAGTTTAGCTTTTTTAAAACCTTAAACCATAAACCAATTCTTTATACATTAAAACAACGCTATGTACTAAGCATTAACCAGAACTTACACCATAGAAAGGGAGATAGGCACAAATAGATTAAACCAATTTCTGAATCTTGTATATATGTGCACGTACAAGTAATATTACATATAAGTAATTATCCAGATTTATACGTAGTAAGACCTACCTAAAAATGAAATTCATACAGAATTATAAAACTATACTTCCATTAAATGTCTGATAGAATCATCCAACATATACATAAACATTTCAGAAGTCTTAATTTCACAAATGCATTGACAAGGCATACAAATGCCAGTACATTTCAAACAAACTGTCCTTAATATCCCAAAAAACTGCTACCATTTTAATAATTTTCTTTCAAAAAGATTCAATCTGGTTATCTACGCTAAAATTCAAGGAAGCAAATAAATTAAAAACCAAAATAAATTAATAACAGAACTAATATTCTTTAAAGATGAATATTTCTCAGAGTAGGCACACCTGCCAATATACTAAAAATAAGTAAAATCAACTACAAAAGTGATAAATCAAATGCCATGGTAGACTTGACTTCTCGAGACAGCATTTTCAGCCGTCTTTTGTGGCTTTGTTTGGCGCCGTAGTCCTTTAAGTTTTGTCTTCATAGAGCCCTAACTAGTTGTAATCATTTGCAGCCTAATTGTGGACATTTATCTGCTTTTCTTATGCATAGAACATAGCTATTAAAGCTGAATGGTGATGGTGTGAAGTATAGGTTAAATTGGGTGAAATTAAAGCAAATTACTCCGGGATGTGGAAATCTGAAAATAGAAACCACCAATGATTTGCAACCCTCTTGATGATCAGCTTCACAGAACCCTAAACGACAAGAAAACTTACATATTTTAAAGTTAACTAGGTTTTTAAAAATAATATGTATAAATGTATTTTTAACTACATGCACCTCTTAGTAATGGTGGAAAGATTATTTAATTCAGCTGCAATGTTAAAAAGATCTCAGGTTTCTATTTTAAATAGTGCGGTTTGTCTTTAAAGTAAGATTTCCTTTCCTTCATATAAATTTTTATCTATAAGAATGCATCCAACTATATCAAACACGACACTTAAACACGGTATCATATTATTTTGCTAGCTAAGTTTTAACCCTGAATAAAAGTGTTAATAATACTTGAGAAAATAACACTGAAATTACAGTAACAATGGCAAGTTAATAATGTAAACAAATTATTTTAACTATAAGCCTATTTATACATATGCCATATATAAATCTGCATGTGACTAGCATAAAGAAAAATATACAGAAGCCTAGCAATAAATGTAAAACATTAAAACACAAGAATTTTATTTTCATTTATCTAAAAATCTTACTGCTTGACTCATAGATTTTTAATAAAGAGAATAAAAATACATACTCATTTGCACCTTGCACATTCTCTTAGGCAACCAAGCCCTGTAGTATGTAAAAAATTTACTAGACCACAATTTAGACCGGCTTACTACTCTAAAGTGGAGAAAATTTTCTAGCAATGAAACGATATACTCCTTCTTTCATTGATGGTTATGTAAAAAGGATATTTTAGGTATCTGGGAGAGACAAAATTACATGACATGGCCCATACCTTCAAGGAGCTTACAGTCTAGTTGAAGAAATAAGACAAATATATATAACTAACTATGGCTGCTTAAAATGGTACCTGCATAAAGAGGGCTCTGGATCTCAGAGGGAAGAAAGAAAGAGCAAAAGGGCGATGGAGGCAAAGGGTTCACAGAGGTTATGAACCTTAAAGGACAAAACTTAGCCAAAGGTGCAGCAAAGACAAGGGTGGAACGCATATAGTACATTCAGAACACAAAGAGTAAATATGTCTGAGGAAAATTTAGAAGAGAAAAGAGAGCTCTGGAAAACATGCTAATGTTGGACAGTGAAGAGCCTTAAGTACCAGGGAGAAATTGGAATTCCCGGGAAGGTATGAATGTTTTACAAGAAGCACTGACATAATCAAATGCAATGACTCTCAAGCAGTGATACATCTAATTTCTCAATGGCCATGTAACAATTAAAGGTGATATGCCAAACATGTAGTCCTCTGGAACATTAGCAATATCCCTGGACCCTAGGTGTTCCCCTTTCCTTGCCTCATACCAAGCTATGAAGGTACTGCTTCCTGTTTAATAACTGTGTGCTTAGGTATTCATTATCTTTGTGTTTTACAATTAGCATGGTACAAAACTTAATATTCATTTTAATATTCAGCAACTGGTAGATTTTTATTTGTGTATATTTTTAAACCATAGCAATAATATATACTTCTAAGTAATACTGCAATTGTATAATAAAACTTAAGTTAGAAATTTAACAAAATGCATACTATTATTTCCTACTTTGTGAAAAACAGGCTTTCTTCCTCCTCTGGGGTATAAGACCCAAATTCTTGGACAGAGTAACTGCGGAATATAAGAATAGTTGAGAACCACTGCTCTTGAAGGAAAAAACGGGCAGGGGTGTGGGGACTAGAACTGTGATTCTCAAAAATCTTCCAGGGTGCATATGTTTCCCAGCGCCCTCCGTGATTCTGAATTACCAGGGTGCTACTTGGGATTCTGCATTTTAAATAAAGCATGTGACCAAGGAAAGTGGTCCCAGAGTCATACTGATCAGAAAAAGAGAGCCCCAGCAATAATCTTTTACTAAGGTCAGTTAAGTGGTAGTGGAAATAGAAGGAAGCAAAATGGAAGAGAAGCACTTCCAGAGAAGACCGACAGAGCTTGATGACAAATTATAGCAATAATATAAACTAAATCAATAGTCTCTCTAAATAAAAGTATTTCTGCTTAGAAAACTAATCAAAAAGAGGTGTTGTTTTTTTTAAATTTGGAGTACAGAACAACTTTATTTAACCAACCAAGATTGTTTAAAAATACACAAAAATAAAACTTTTAAAACATGACATTTAATAAAGCTGTAGATTTATACTATGTCCTTTTTTACCCCAGATAGACAAGCTTAGAATTGGTACTAACCAATACAGAGAACTATGAAGAGGTTTAACTACTATTCTGCTTTATGATTGGTGATCCCACAAAGTAATATATCAGTTTCGTTTTTATGAACAATAAACTTCACCATATATTTAATGAAGAGGAAACATTTTTACTACAATTCTAGTAATAAAATTTAATCAAAATTATACCGCTTGCTTCCTAGGAATTTCAGTGTTTTCAGGTTAAATTATTCCATCTGCCACACTGATTGGTTAAGGACTGGGCATGTTACCTAATCTGGCCCAAGTGGAGTGAATCTCAAAACTTTTTATTGGAAGCCTGGGACAAAGTTACTCTTTCTTCCCTGATGGATATAACTAAAAACCACATGGCCAGTGAGATGCAGGAAGCCATCTTAGGACCATCAGCATAACTAGACTTAGGATGAAGCTGGCCAAGGCAGAGAATAGACACAGAAAGAAATTAAGTCCTTAGGTACAATTTTGAGTCAGTAGATCAAGTACTGCCTGAAACCATATATCCTGTCTTCTAATTAATGCAACCCAATAGACTATCTTTATTTTTTAAGCCATTCTAAACTGGAATTCTATTGTAAATGAAAGTATCACAGCTCATACATTATGCTTCCTATCATAAACAGAACATTGTAATAATGAATACCTACTATCCCATATTTATAAATGGGATACAGTAAAGGCAAGGGTGCATAAGGTATATTCAGGACACAAAGAGTAAATCTGCCTGAGGAAAATACAACCAATTGGTGTAAGGAGTGATGAAGAAGGGCATGGTCAGGCCAACAGTCCCAGCTTCAGAAATTATGAGTCCTGCCATTAACTTGCCCAAGTTTGTGTAGCTAACAATCTTTCTTTTTTTTTTTTTTTGTCTTTTTTCGTGTCCGGCAACGGATCGCAACCCTCAGTGTTGCGCCCGTACCAGACCGGGACCGGCAATGGGATCGCAACCCTCGGTGCTGCGCCCGCCCCTCACTCAGCCAGTGAGCGGGAACCGGTCTGTATTTTTTTAATCTACCTGATGAACATTTTATTTTTAACCCAATTTAGGGAATTTCAACTCACATACTAAAAATATACCAATTTATTTACAACTGGGACCTAAATTTACTTCCTGCAGATCAGGAAGCTATAACTAAGGCTCTGAGAAACAGTTTCCTAAACAAACTGAGAACAGTTATCAGCAAGCAGATACAAGAGAGGAATAGGATCCTCTTCCAGTACCCAACTATGAAAAGTGGCAGTACTGGTTCACACACTTGGAAAATGTGATCCAAACGTGAACTAGGAATTTTTTAACAACAACAAAAAAGATTGAGAGCCAATTAAAATTCCTTGGGTATATCATAAATGTAGCTAAGCATTTACTTGAATGGGGTTCTGATCTCCAAAAGGAAAGTCATTCTATTGCTATACTGCAAACAATACTGTTTCCTTTATCATTTTGCTAGGTATTGCCATTGATACCATTTTAAATATCTGCAAAATTCTGTTCTATAATAATACAGATTACTATGAAATTTCTGTTAGTTATAATCATCAGTATTATCTTTCAAACAATGAAGCACAAAGATGTGGTAAAAACGTTTCATGTACTGTTGATTTACCCAGCTACTATTCCAATTTATGGTCTCAAATTACTCTGCTAAAAGATTTTAACCTAGACCTTCTTTAAGGAAAAAATATATTAAAGTTCTCTGCTTTTCTCCTACAACTCCTGTTAAGAATTCACTTAATATCTTCTTTTAAAATAGTGTCGTAATAATTGTTGTGCAAGATAAAGATTAAACTCACATTAAAAACCACCAACAATTATGTCTTAAATCTTGAGTAAACTGAAAAAAAAGAAGAAAAGGAAAGAATCCAGAAGTCATTACAACATTTAGCCTATCCCCAGCAAAAAAGAATTACCCCATTAGGTATCAGTAAATATAAACTAGTTACAATTTAATCACTAAAAAAATGGACTGAATTGTTTACATCTTCTTCAATTAACCTCCAAAGGCTACATCAGAGAGAGCACACCAGCCCTAGTAAATTCAGAATCTTTAGAAATATAATCCTTAGAGTTATCAATTATTCATTCAACAAAAATTTATTATATAATAAGTAAGGTTTGATGGTAATATATTACTACTAAAGATCAAATACAAAACAATAATCAATATAAGATTATGATTATATTTTGGTAATAAGTTGAATTTAACTATAAATTTCAAATGCCTTTTTGGGGGGCTCAAAACCCACTGCTTTAGTATGCATACTGTCACTACAGGAAATAAAGTACTGGTGTATAAATCTGGTAAGAAGAAATCTGAATCCCAGTTTTGGTTTGCCACTGACTTATTAGGTAGCCTAAAATTCTATCCAAGGGCTTTTATTTTCAATATAGCATAGTAAGATCCTACGGAAAACACTACCACTCCTCAAAAACACTATAAAACATGGACAAGATACAAAAAGCAGCTACCTAAAGACACTGAAGAGCAAAGAGAATAAGACTCACTGGTTGGGAATACATGCTCAAAGGATGGGAGTTATAACAAGTGAATTCCTCTTCTCAAGACTTTTGGCCTGGGGCCAAGTGTTGGCAGCACAGCCTGACAAGCAAATAAATCATACTCTTTCTGGCCCAGGGAACCAGAAAACTAAAGCCACAGAAATTACAGCCATGGAAGAGTGCAAAGGGAAGAGAAAGAGCCAGGAAAAATAGAAAGAATCCCCCAAATCAGTACACACACCTCTTTGACTGATACCAGAACCATGCATAGGTAGGGCAGACTCAAAGAGGACAGACTAAAGACAAAAGATGTGAAGTGAGACTGGAGCTACCACCTAACAAATAGAGTTTATAGTTCAAGTCCAATTGCCTACTAATACAAAAGAAACAACAAATATCAGAGAAAAACAATGGAATCCACCACAACTTAAGATTCAGAATGTACAGGATATAATCAAAAATCACCTAAGGAAAATCAAGTATATTATTAAGAGAAAAGAAAACAAGTGAGACTGGACTTGAGATGACCCAGATATTGAAAGTAGCTGAGAAAAAATTTTTTACTGCCTTTTAAAACTATCTTCAATAAATAAAGTTAAATTAGGCATGCAATAAACAAAAAGATAGGCATTCCCAACAGAGAAACAGAAATGGCAGAACAAAGGAAAGAAAGAAGGGAGGGAGGGAGGGAGGAAGAAAGGAAGGAAGGAAGGAAAGTTGGTATAGAACTGATAAACACAATACCTTACAAAAAGAAACTACAGCAAGAAATTGGTTAATGGAACAAAGAATGATTACATTTTGTAATGATGAATATGCTAGTTATCCTGATTTGATCACTACATATTGTAAACAAGTATTGATAGTAAACCCTGTACCCCACCAATATGTATAATCAATCATGTTTCAATTTTTTAAAAACCTATAAAAAAAGAAGGACAACACATAGCTATACTCTAAAGCCAGGGTCAGAAAACTGTAGACTTATGGCCTGCTGTTTTTGTAAATAAAGTTTTAGTAGAACACACACACACAAACTATATGATTATAACAGCCAAAATGAGATGAATGTAGAAGGAGTATGTTAACTTTATAAACTATCTAGGCTGAATGACACAGAGAAATAAGACTAAGCAAAAATGAAAAGCCTCAGGGACCTAATAGACAATATGAAATGGTCCAACAGGCATGTAATTGGAGTCCTAGAAGAAAAGATATGGAGCAGAAAAAAATATTTGAATAATAAAATTTAACTCAATTTATTGAAAGATAGCAATTTAAAGACTGAAGTTCAATGACCACTAAGGAGAATAAACTCAAAGAAGTCCATGTGGAGACACACTCAATGGCAGACACACAATAGTTGAGGTATGATACAAATGTCAAAGGTAAAGAGCAAATCTTGAAAGCAGCAAAAGAAAAATGTTTCAATCAATGGTTGATTTCTCATCAGAAATTAAGAAGGTCAGAAGGGAGTAAGACAGCATTTTTAAGCGGGGAAAGAAAAACAACAACAAAAAATCTGTCAACCAAGAATTTTACATCCAGCGAAAATATTCTTATAGAATGAATCTGAAATAAATACATTTTTAGATGAAAGAAAACTAAGAGAATTAATTGCCAACAGCCCTGCAGTATAATTAATGCTAAGGAAAGGTCTTCAAGTTTAAGGGAAATTATAATAGACAGAATCTGATATTCTCAGAAAGGAATAAAGAGTGTCAGAAATATCCGTCAAATATCTGAGTAAACACAAAAGACTAACTTCATTTTTTTCATCTTGCTTTCTTCATAATCCAAATATATATTTAATGCAAAAGTTGTTTGTGGGATCTACTAAATGCCACTGAAATGTACATCTTTAAATGGTTAATGTTATGAAATGTAAATTTCACCTCAATTTTTTAAATTGTAGGGTTTATAACACACATGGAGTATTACATACAGCAACTATAGCACAAAGGACAGGGAGGAAATATGGGATTATACACTTACAAATTTTCTATATTTTATATGAAGTGATACAATATAAACTGTACATAAACTCTAAAAAACTTAAGGACATCTGTACAGAAACTGAAAAGTTAAGAAAGTATATTGCAACTGCTAGAGCAACTACTATAAAAAAAAGGTCTAGAAGACTAGTTAAAAACCAAGATGAACATTAAAATAAAGTCCTAAGAAATGTTCAAGTAATCAAAAACAGGAACAAAACAGAAGCAACAAATAGAACACAAGTAAAAAGAACAAATACAAATCTATCAATAAGTCCATTAGACAACAGACTAAGCAATTGAAAAGGTGCTGCCAGAATTGGTAATAAGACACAACCACACTCTATGTACAGGAGACACACATTAAATATAAAGATATGGGTAGGCTGAAAGTAAATGGATGGAAAACAATAAACATAATATAGCTCTAGTAGCTATATTAAGATAAAATTAATTCCAAAATAAAAATATTGCTGGAGATAGATATTTTATAATGAGAAAAATAGTAAATTCATCAGGAAGACATAATATATACCTAAGGCATAATATTCATATAATGTGTGTGTGCCTAATAACAGCTTCAAAATACAGGAAGCCAAAATTGATAGAATTAAAGAAAAAATTGGCAATTCCACAGAGTTGGATATTTTAACAACATTTTCTGAGCTTAACTGATAGAACAAGACAAAAAAACCAGTAAAGACATAGAAGACATGAACAATGCTATCAATTATCTGGACTTATTTATATATCACATCCAATAATAACTAATACATTCTTTTCAAGAGCACATAGTTCATCTGGCCCAGACTACATGCAGAGCCAAAAAGCATGTCTCAATAAATTTAAAAACACTGAAATAATATGGAAGATGGTCCCTGCCTGACTGTAAAGGAATTAAATTACAAATCAATAACAATAAGAATACTAGGAAATCCCCAAATATTTGGAAATACACATACTTCTTAAAAATCAATGGATTGAAAAAGAAGTCACAAGAAAAATAAAATATTTAAAACTAAATGATAAAAAAGATACAACATATCAAAATATGTGGGATGCAGCTAAAGCAGTACTTAGAGGGAAGCTTGTAACACTATATTTGAAAAGAAGCTTTTAAATCAATGATCTGAGTTCTCACCTTAAGAAATTAGAAGGAAAAAAAAGCAAATTAAAACCAAATAGGCAGAAAGAAGGAAATAATAAAGACATGAAAAGTAACTGGTAAAACAGAAAACGAATAAAGAAAAATCAATGAAACCATGGTCCTTTAAAAAATAAAATTGACAAGCATCTAGATAGACTGATCAAGAAAAAATAGAAGGCAAAAATTATATTTAATTTCAATATCAGGAATGAAAGAGGGGACATAATTATAGAGCCTTAGTCATTAATCATATGAGAATATTAACAACTTAATGCCAATAAATTTAACAGCCTAGATGAAATAATCAAAATGCCACAAAGAAAAAATTACCAAAACTGAACCAAGAAGAAATAAAAAATATGAACAGTCCTATATTAATTCAAGGAATTGAATATGAAATGAAAAGCTTCTCACAAAGAAAACTCCAGGTCTGGATGGCTTTACTGATAAATTCTGTTAAGCAATTAGGGGAGAAATAACACCAATCCACCACAATCTCTTTCAGAAAATCCACAAGGAAATACTTTCCAATTGATTTTACAAGGCTAATATTACCCTGGTATCAAAATCAAAGTACACAAGAAAAGAAAACCACAGAACCAATAATCCCTCATTAACAGATGTAAAAATACTTCAAAAGAACTTTTAGCAAATCAAATCCAAAATTATGTAAAAAGGATTATATTCATCACATTTATCTTGGAAATGAGTGGTTTATCATCCAAAAATCAGTCTATGTAAATCACCATATAAATACAATAAAAAAGAAAAACAATATGATCATTTCAATAAATGAAAGAAATGAATTTGACAGAATTCAATACCCATTCAGAATAAAACCTCCCAGCAAACTAAGAAGAGAAGATAATTACTTCAACCTGATTAAGGGCATCTATAAATAACCTATGATATCATTTATAATAGCAAGAAAATATGAAAAATTCTGGAAACATTTCACAAAATATGTACAAAACCTGTACTCTACAAAATACTGTTGAGAAAACACCTAAATAAACTAGGAAATTTACCATGTTTATGGATTGCAGTCTCCATTGATAGTTTCAATACAAAGTCAAAAATCAATGAAATTCCAACCTGCTTTTTTTTTTTTTTTTTTTGTCTTTTTCGTGACCGATAAGGGGATCACAACCCTTGGTGTGGTGTCGCCCGCACTGCGCTCAGCCAGTGAGCGCACGGGCCATTCCTATATAGGATCCGCTCCCAGCACCACACTCTCCCAAGTGCGCCATGGGGTTGGCCCAGGCTTTTTTTTTTAAACAACAAAGTGATTCTAAAATTTATACAAATATGCAAAGGACCTAGAAAGGGTCAGAAGGGGTATACTATCTGATTTGAAGACTTACTATAAAGCTACAAGAATCAAGAGAATGTGGTATGGCAGAAGAATAGCAAACAGACCAATGGAACAGAACCGTCTAAAAACAGACCCTTCACTTGATCCCCCAAAACGGTCAATTGAGTTTCGACAAGTTAAATAAATAAGAGAAAAGATTTTCTTTCCAACAAATGATTGTGGAACAACTAGATATCTATATGGAAGAAAATTAATGTTAATCCCTTATCTTATGCCAAATGCAAAATTAACTAGAAATGGTTGATAGACCTAAATGTAAGAGCTAAAGTTATTAAACTTTAATAAAAGAAAATCTCTGTGACACTGAATAGGGTAAAGATTTCTTAAAGAGAACACAAAAAGCATGAACCATCAGAGAAAAAAATTAATAAAATGAACATCCTAATGAAAAACTTTTTTGTTCTTTGAAAGACACAATGTAGAAAACAAAGGCAAGCCATGACTGGTAGAAAATTTCACATAACGTACATTTGACAAAGAATTTATATTCAGAATATATTAAAAACTCTTTCAGCTCAAAATAAGACAAACAACCCAATTAAAAATGGGCAAAAGACTTAAACAGATACTTCACCAAAGATGATACACAGATGTCAAGTGAACACATAAAAAAGATGATCACTAATAACTTGGAAAATAGAACTTAAAACCACAATGAAATATTCTCTAAGATGTTTAAAGTTTAAATGGCTGACAATATTAACTGTAAGAGAATGTAGAGGAACTAGAACTCATACATTGCTGGTGAGAAATCAAAATGTCATAGCCATTTTTAAAAACAGTATGGCAGTATCTTATAAAGCTAAACACACACTTACCATATACTTCAGCAATCCCACTTCCAGGTATTTATCCAAAAGAAATAGAAACATATGTCCACACAAACACTTGTACACAAATATTCATAATAGTAAAAATTAGAAACAATCCAAATGTCCATCAACTAATGAATGGCTAAGCAAATTGTGATATATCCATACTGACAAAAGCTACATAGCAATATGAAGAAACAAAATATTAATACACACAGTATGGGTGAATCTCAAAAACATTATGCTTGGCTAAAAAAAGGTCAGACAAAAAATTACATAGTATGAAACTCTAAAAATGTTAAAACTATAATGATAGAAAGCAGATGAGTGGTTACTTGAGGATAAGAGCTGGGGGAAAGAATCAATTGCAAAAGGATATAAGGAAACATTTTAGGATGATGAAAACAGTATGTATTTTTATTGTGATAGTGAATATATCACTGTATGCAATAATAAATTCAAACTGTACACTAAGAACATGTTATTTCATTATACGTATATTACGCCTTAATAATATTTGGAGAAAACATGACAGAAAAAAATTGATATATAAAAATTATCTTTGATGAGGTTTCATACTTGATTATTGAAGCTTAACATTATAGGCTCTTATGAAATTAACTGAGATTAAATTTCACCTATTTTGAAATCTTAATATGGGAAAACAGCAGTTTACAATGATTTGCTGTCAAATGAATTTCAAAAATTTTTCTGGTCTCAGGTTTCTAGAAATAAAACTGAAAGTCAATTTAAAAATTTTAAGTTAATGAAAACAGTAGAAGAAAATTTTTAAAAATTCCCAATTCAAAATACATGTTGTCACAAATATATATAATGAAAAACAATTTCAGGGGAGCAATCTGCTATAGGGGGATTAATTACATTCTACTCCTAATGATTTGGGAACTTTCCTAGACTCGTTCTCAATGATTTGACAGCTTTTCTAAACTCCTTCTCAGGTTACCCTGTGGTTATGCAAGAAAGCTCTTCACATAGTACTTGGGATGTTAAAAACTGAACATTTCACCATGGTCAGGCCTTGGACCTAAAGAGATAAAGAACTTCCTATCCCAAAAGTGATAGGAAGGGATGGGGTTGGGGTCGGGGGTGAAGGGTGGATTAAAAAAACAGAAAACAAAGCATATTTCTGCAAAAACTTTATTTTCAGAAGGAACCGTTTTATTTTAGATGTCAAATTCATCAATACAAAACTTTTGTTTTCAAAAGATTTCCTCAATAAAGCAGTTCATTTCTGTGCTATTTAGTTCACTGTATTTTTACAAGCACCAGGCTGAGCAAACTATGATTGAGAGAGAGAAGCCATCTTATGCACATTGCTGTTGTCCCACATCATTCAGAACAAACCTTTTTAGATCGTTAACTACCACAGGAGTGCTGATTACACAGGCACCAGCAATTTCCTAACCAATGACCACCTGAACAATGATGTGTTCAGCTTCTCAGACCCTGCAGCCTTTCAAAGGTGAATCATTTCACAGTTTGGAACTAGATCTCCATAGCAACTTCCCTTTGAGGGTTTTAGAATCACCATCCAGTAATTCTATGATCATCAAGCTCAACCATTCCCAATGGTTCTTTTCACAGCAGATGGAAAAGGAAGCCTTGAAATTTTACAGTCTATTTCAAGCAATTCATCTGGCAGCCTATTAGAATTCAAAATATTTCGACCTTCAATCACAAAGCATGTTATCTGAAGCTGTGGTGATCTCAAGTCAAGACAAGCAGACGTTTTAGTCTAATCATCCATGATGAGAAGAGACTGACAAAAACTCTTAATTCAACCACCATCAAAATGCTTATTTTAACTGCATGAAAGTCTTTCAACAGGCAATGAAAACACACCATGTACCATTTTATCACAACCTTCTGTCCAAGGAAAATATGAATTCTGAATATTGACATAGATCTCTGCACTTCTTTACACTGCTTGGAACAAATATGCTTCTTAAAAGTTATCATAAATCCAATTTGAAAGCACTATTCTCTGCTGCAAAAGCCAGAAACCATAGCAAATAGTAATGGACTTTTGATGTCAGTCAGTTTAATAAAATCAAGTACATTTGGACTGCTTACATTTTTTTCAGGAACACCCTAACATGATTAATCAGAAAACTAATACCAACTCCTCAGGAAATTGAAAAAGACAAATCTTTAAAAAAAAACCTTAATTGACAAAAAGTTGTTGACTTTTCCCTAATTCAAAAAGTGCTCTAATGATTTTAAAATACACTCACCCTCCTATTTTTAACATACTGAATTCAACCACACAAAAAAGCTGTATATTTCAAATTGCTGTTAAACTGCAGTTAACAAGTTATTTATCCAAACCCTTTTATACTTGAAGGTCCAACAGTATATAATAATTTCATCGAATAATGTTCAGTATTTATTATAGGTATTAACCAAATATATAGGTATTTCACTATTTATTATAGATATTTAGCAGCATATTAGAAACCTATGCAAAAATTAAAAATACCTATTTTCTAATTACTAATTAAATCAAAACAGTTCCCTTAACAATAACTAAACCAACTTTAAGAATAAACTATATCAAAATAAACACTGGTAAAACAAGTCAGTTTTAATTGGTAAATCTACTTCTTTCCATAAAGGAACACTATAAACATCAGTTCCAAAGCCTCAGTGCTTTGGAAAAGTAAGATGTAAATGTAATCATTTCATGAGCAAGAAAAATTTTAAAAGACTTACTCTACTTCCTTAAGACAAACACACAAAGACACAGACATTCACATAGTTCACACGATCAAACTGTTATCACTTATATCGGCTAACTTAAATTGTCTTTATATGCGCCCATGAACTAAAATACATTTCAGATCAAGTATATACATTTTATCCTCTGTTCAATATCTCTGTTCAAAGCTTTATGCTTGATTTAATATCTAATTACAAATGAGAAGATAACAAAATTATTTTATGTCATAGAACTAGTTCCAAAAAATCTGTACAAACTAGATAAACTCCTGACTGCTGAAAACTAAGTGCAAATTTTGAAAGGAAAAATAAGCAATTTAACAATTATTTCAATAGCAGCAACACTAAACTTTGCTTCTAAGTAGCATTACCTCTTATTTTCAAAAGTTCCACTTCTACCAGAAAGGAAAGAGGATAGCAAGAAAGATGCCATAACATTATGCCTTTCTTTGGATTGGTTTGGTTTATATTCTGAGCTTTGTAACTTTTATTAAAACTGTCTTAGATATAAAAAAGAAAATATGAGTAGAAATTTAAACTAAGGATAATGCTTAAGTTAAAAGTATAATGAGCAGAAAATTATACATACATGCATGCATGCATTTTATAACTGTAAGTAGTTTATTTTACTCATATCCAGGAGTAAAATACAACCAAGGAAATAAAACAAACAAACAAACAAAAACTTACTAATGAAATTTTCTAATACCCCAAATTCTCAAAGTACAATTTTATGGTTACAGTTTGACAACAATGTGAGAAATTACTGGCTGTTAGTACCACACATCAAAGTTTAATAGAAATTTCTCAAAATAGTTATGCATGAGCATTCTTTCATTATATCTGAGTTGAGTTTATTGAATATTCCAAATTTCTTGTCCATATAGTGGATATTCAGATACATATATCTGTTAGCTTAAAGGCTCATTTATGGGAACCCTATATTAACTTAGGAATACTTAAAAATTCATCAATATCCAACATTCTGGACTGGTAATTAAACATATTTTCACTTGTCAGTCACATAACAAGAACCAGAAATATAGACAGATTAATTTAATGAGAAAGCATGATAAAATAGAAAATATCTTGATATTTCTTCTTTTTACTTCTACCTTCATCTTTCCTCCCAAATTTACAAGAAATCTGCTCCTAACAGTAAGCTAACATACAACTACTGAATTTAACAGCCATAGGGTAACCTTAAGCTTATTTTATAACATATAATCTAACAACATAATGTAATTGAAGCACACTGAAAACAGCAGTTACTAGCTAATTAACATTAGCAAAAACATTCTCAATGACGGTTAAAAAAATCCAAAGATTCCATAACAAAACATAGTTTGTTATAAATATTATATTTGTTATGTAGAAAACAATTTTACATTCAGTCTACCACTACTACGATTATAAAACAAACGTATCCGTTTTTATTCTTATCAATAGCTTTATCTACATTTTGACTACAAAATGCTGGGAACGTGTAGGTAAAACCAGACTACTCAGCTTATAGTACAGCACCAGAAATCCAGTCATATAATCAGAGACCAAAATTGTGTGTATGTGTGTTAGTGCTCTATTTCTTCAATCAATATAGCAAAAGTGTAGTTACCACAGTACTTGACCTCTGCCTGGGGCAGCAATCTAAAGGAAAGCACCTCTAGCAAATGTGTTATTCCTCAGATTAGACAGCAGGATTCAGTCTAATGGCTAAAACCTTTTCCCTAAAGATAGTCATACTGCTTCAATGATATCCTAAGTTTCCCCTGCCCTATGAACACAAAACTTGACAAGAACTTTTTTCTGTGAGACTATCTAGCCCTAACAGAATATTAAAGTATGAAACTGCAAATTATACTGGAATTCTGGCATATATCATTTGATCCCGGCAATCTGGGAAAAGATATAAATCAAAAGTAGTAAAAGTATTTATTTTAAGAAGTGCTCATGATAAGTGCTAAAGCCTTAAAAATAAACAAATACTAACAGTATGTTTTGGTTAAGGAAGTAGCTTACTAACAAGTAACAAAAGCCCTTAAAATGTGCATACCCTTTGACTCAATAATTTCTACTTTTAGGAATTTATCCCAAGGGGAAAAAAAAAATCAGGCAAGTGGACAACGGTGCATATAAGGTATGTACCAGGAGGTATCATTGTTCACCCAATCATTCAAGAAATATTGAGGAGTACCCATGTGCCTATGGTCATGAGCTTACACTCTAGTAAGGTGAAACATAATAAACAAATAAACAGATGATTTGCTCATACTTAAATAGAAGGAAAAGGAGCATTTGACAACAGAGTCACTGGTGACCTAGACAAAAGCATCAAGGTTGTCATCTATCAGATTAAATTTAACATTTAAAATAAGCATTTAAAAATGACTATTTCCCCCTCCTTTGAGAGTGGGATAAATTTGACCTGCTTCCAAAGAAAAGTAAAAATATGAAGAGGAAAACAGTAACTTTACAGTGGAAAAATCTGGCAAACACTACCTCAACCAAGTGATAAAGGTTAACATCATCGCTGATGTCAGGTAGGTATCACACACCCCAGAATATGATGTGAACTGCACTTCACCTCTGAGATTGTTTCCACAAACCCACAACTCCAGTCTAATCATGAGGAAAACGTCAGATAAAACTAATTTCATATTCTACAAAATTGATATTCTACAAAATACCTGAATAGTCAAAAAACTGAGAAAGTATCAGGAAACAAGAGAAGACTAAGGAAACATGACAAGTAAATATAATGTGGTATCCTGGATTGGATCCTGAAACAGAAAAACGACATTAGTGGAAAAACTGGTGAAATCCGAATAAAGTCCAGAGTTTAGTTAACAGTAATATACCAGTGGTTGGTTCCTCAGTTTTGACAAATGTATCACAATAAAATAACTTAATAAAAGGAAACTGAAACTGGGTGAGGGGTATATGAAAACTCTCAGTATTATCTTTGAAACTTTTCTGTAAATTTAATATTATTCCAAAATAAAACATTTAATTAAAATGGGCACTGAAGACATGGCGAGATATCCAGGATATATTAAATGAGAAAATTTATTATATTTATATTATATTATATTATATTTCAGTATAATAGGCACAATATGTCCTCATGTTGTTTAAAAAATCATTTTTTAAAAAATTATAAAGTAATGTGTGCTCACATTGAAGGAAACACATATATTAGCTATAATAAAACTGGGATACTGAAATACAGAAACCCAAAAATAGTTACTTAACAAACAGAAGAGGTTATTTCTCTTTAATTTCAATCTTGAAATGAATAGTCCAGCTTGATGAGGCAGCTCTCTCTGTTCTGTGTAGCCATTTACAGAACCAGGTTCCTTCCAACTCATGGCTCTGCTATTCTGTTAAGGCATTGTCATCACCTGCGTGGTCTAAGTACTTCCAACTAAATCAGCATTAAAAAAAAAAAAAAAAAAGAGCAACTAGTAGAGGAGGCACAAACAATGTCTTGAGATGTAGGCCAAAAAACATCATATACTTTCACAGTCCATCACTGTAAACACAGACACATGTCTATTCTCAAGGTAAGTTGGGAAATGTGAAAAATACAGTAAAGATGAGCAGCTATGTGCCAGGAAGGAGAGCATGGATTTTGTTCAACAACTAGTAATTGCTACTAAAACAGGTAGGAAAAAAAAAAAAAGAAATTATCTAGAAATCTATAAATAACCGTTGTTAACATCTGAATAGTTACTTTTTGAGACTTTTTCCTAGGGGGCTTTAAAAAACAAACAAAAAACGTAGAATACTTCTATGTATACTGCTTTGTATATAACCTGCTTTTTCACTTCAATGTGTCTCACAGAAAGCTGTCCACTTTAATATGGACTGCATAGTATTGCACTGAATTAATGTACTATTTATCTAATTTCCTCTCATCTATATTTTATCCATCTTTCCAGGCCTTCTTCAAAACCTACCTCATTTAGGAAGGCTTCCCCTATGTTGAGTTCATAAATTCATTCTGCCGATGCTGAGTTATCATTAACTCTCAGTTATAGTCTGAAATATATAATTTAAACATGAATATAGAGAAGTCTGGGAATTTTAGACATATGAGGGTACTTCAAAAAAGTTAGTGGAAAAAGAATTAAAAGAAAATACAAATCTTTCCGTGAACTTTTTGAAGTACCCCTGCATAAGTCTCAACCTATGTATGAGTCACTCAGGAACACAGAAAATTTTTCACATTTTCATTGGGGAATCTCTACAGTACCTCAGAAAGAATTAGACAAACAAATTGATCTTTAAAAGTATTTTAATATACAAACAACAATCAGAAAATATAACACAAGAGAATGCCACATTCATAATGCCAATCAAAAAAAGAGGCAAAATACCTAGAAATAAATTTTACAATGTACAAAACCAACATGAGGGAAACCCTTTAACATATTTCCAAATGCTCCAAAAAGTAGACTTAAACAAGTAAAAGAACATACCATGTTTCTGAATGAGAGGACTCTAAGTAAGTGAACTTAAAAGTTTAAGGTCTTCATAATAATAATTCCAACAAGATTTCTCTTTCTGGGATGAAGAAAGGTGATTCTTAAGTTTATATGGGGAAGATAAACAAGCAAGTCTAGCCAGGAACACTCTGAAAATGAAGTGAAACAAGCTCTACCAGATATTACTATATACAGCCTTAATTATATAAAATATATGATGTTAACAAATTAATAAATTGACAGACTGATGAAGCAGAATGGAGAGGTGTGAATAGACCCAAACACAGGAAACTAACATATGGCAAAGGCAGCATCTCAAATCCAAATATAACCTTCTAAATAAATATTATTGGACAACCAAAGAGACATTTACCCCCCCCCCAAAAAAGGATCCATGTCTTTCAGTGTATATAAATAAACTTTAAATAAATTAGAGATTTACAAATAAAAAATAAAATCGTAGGTGAATTATTTTATAAAGTTGGGTTGAAGAACGCCTTTTTGATAATAACTTAGTTCAACTAAAAAAAAGTTTTGAATAGCACAACACACCATAAACAAAGTCAACACAAATGACAAACCTGGAAAAAATGTGTGCAACTCATATAACATAGGGCTGGTATCCCCAAACTATAAAGAATTCTTAGTTGTGAGAAAAAAATAATAAAATGAAAGAACCAAATAAGAAAATGGGCAAGCTACATAAACAGGCAATCCATAGAAAATTACAAACAGCTCTTAAACATATGAAGAGATGCTCAATCTCACTCATGAGAAAAGCAAAGTAAAACTACACCAAGATACCAATTCTCTCCTAGTAAACTGAAAAATCTGTAAGTTTAACACATATCCTGCTGGCAAGGTCATAGAGAAATAAGGCATTCTCATATACTGCTGGTAGCAGTAAAAAGTGGTACAACTTCTAGGAGGGAAACCTGGCAATAGCTCCCATAATCACCGACGCAGTTTCCCTTTGACCCGACAAACCCACTTTTGGAAATCCATCTCCCACTTACTTATACATGTATGAAATGACATATATACTAAATTATGAATTGTGGCATTATAATCTGAGCATAAAACTGGAAACCCAAGTATCCAGCATTACTGAACTATCTGAATAAACAACATATAGTCATGCAATGAAATACAATGCATATGTGTAAAAAAGTGAAAACAATTTCTGCACACTGATATGAGAGTTCTCCAGGATGTTTTAAATGCCGAGAGCAAGGTGCATGAGGCTATGTGTTGTTTAGGAAAAGGGAAGAAAAATATTTAATTGTATTTGCTTTATTTGTATAAAGAAACTGCAGAAGATTAAGAAAGAAACTAGTAGTATGAGGGCAGATATAAGAAGAAGAAAGAAACTAGTTAAAATAAATACTATAGGTATGAGGGAGTAGAGACCAAGAGCAAACTTCTCAGTGTAAACCTCTACATAAGATTTTGACTTTTAAGTCACATATATAATTACATTTTCAAAATAATTACTTTTGAATTTAAATTTGTATCTCTTGGTATTTACTGTTTGACATAGGGCTGGCCAGTTAGCTCAACTGCTTAGAGCATGGTGTTATAACACCAAGGTCAAGGGTTTGGATCCCCACACCAGCCAGCTGCCAAAATAAAAAAAAAAAGTCTGACATATATTATATCTCATTTAATCCTCACTACAATAAACTGGGTATGATAATTGTCTCCATTTCACATATGAGGAGGAACCTGAAACTCAAGGAGCTTAAGAGTTACTGTTTACACAAAACTAGTAAGTAAATACAAACCTGGAACTACAAAAACACAGATCTGTTTCCAAATATTAAGCCACTTCTACTCTGAATATGTGAAATTCTATATAAGTACTGCTTCAAATAATTTACATAAAAGTTATGAACACAATATTAAGAACAGATTTTGATCTAGTATCCATTAGTATTTATCAAAGAGTAACATAGAAATATTCCTATTATAGTACACTTAGCAGTACTCCAAAGGAAAAAGTATACCCAGCTCTAGGAATGGGTGTTGCTGAGAAAATAGAATAGGGGTCTGGTGACGCAGCCTGGCGTGTGAAGGGTTTGTGACCCAGTCTGTGAATGAGCTTGAGGGGTCCTAGCACAACAATCGGACCAGTTGGCAGAATTACTGGCAGGTAAAAGAGCCCGACAACTGGCATGGTCGTGTAGCTAGACAATAGGTGCTATGTAAGGATTCCTGGCCTTAGCCTAGCCAGACAGGGGTGTACCTAATAATATTTCACAAATAAATTTTGAAAACTTGCTACCTTAGGAAATATCTCCCGGTCAAAGGATACAAAATTTCAATTACACAAGAGGAAGAAATCCAAAAGCTCTATTGTATATAATGGTGACTATAGTTAATAACAATTTGTATATTTAAAAATTTCTAAAAGAGTAGCTTTTAAGTGTTCTCACAACAACAAAAACAAGTATGTGAGTGATGTATATGTAAAACAGCTAGATTTAGCCATTCCACAATGTATACATATGTCACAATATCATGTTGTATGCCATAAATACATACAATTTAGACTGGTCAATTTAAAAATATGTATTAAAAAAAACTAACTCCTAATCCAATGTCATTTTGGAAATTAACAAGACAGAAAAGCTTCAATGTACATTTACAGTAACACTTTCTCCTTTATTTCAGATATGTTTTCCTAAAGTCTGAAACACAATGTGCAGTTTTACCTCTACCCACACTCACCTAGGGTTACTGCAGCTTTCATGGATATCACTAATTCCTGACCTATACCCAATCTTCACTAATTTGTCACAATTTTAGCTGAACTCTTCTTACTGGTGTCCAGCATTGTCTACTCTAGGTGAGTGAGTGTGTCTTCTCTTTCCCCACAGGCACTGTGTGTCTTTAGATTTTGAAGTTAGTCAGGCTATTTTTCATTTTAAGGGTGTGAGTGACATTCTTTCCAGCTCTCTACATCCCAGGAGAAAAACTGGAAGTCCTCTTTAGGAAAAATAAAAATATTTCCTAATGACTGTTCTATATTTCAAAGATTTCAAAATCCCAATATGTAAATTAACATGTGCCTAATTCTTATTCTACTTTAATTACATTCATTATTTTCTTATAAAAAAGTTCAATTGAACAGCTAAGTATAAATTTTTAAGGAGAGAAAGGCAGATTGCTTCTTTAGATTGCACTCTTCAGTGAAAATTAAAAATGAATTTGTCTTCTGTGGCTTGTTGATTATAAAGAATAAAACACACATTCATGTATTACAACTCTCTCCATGTCATTATCATCATCTACCATTTTACAATGTGCTTTTAGTTAAGAGTTCTTACTTTGTACAAAGCTCATGAACATGCACATTCATACTCTCATTATATCTCTCTCTCTCCCTCTCTCTGCAATTTTAAAACTATAGGAATGTTCCAGTTCATAAGGGACCAACAATATGGTCTTCTGTTTTAGTTAAATATTCTATGTGAATCCTACTATGATTAAATATCCTATGTAAATCTTACTGTGATTCACATAGGATATTTAACTAAAAATAAATATTAACTGTGAAACCTGGATTTCTCTCCTCTTATAATACCAGTATTTGTAAGACTATATCCTCTGGTAAGACATTAAGACCTCAGGTCTGTGATGTAAAATTCTATCATAAATAACTGTTTTAAAGCATGTAAAAGTTAAAGTTTATACATTTATTGCTACCCCTTCTTTATTACTATACTTAAAACCCATCACTGTAATTTTTTTATTCAGATATTCCGGCACAAATTTTCCAGTTGCATGCATGAAAAAAAATTTTTTAAATATGCTGTCTTCATTTAGTAACTAATCCAAAATAGAAAACTATCCTCGTACCAACTGAAGTCTCAGGGACAGATGCACTGATTAGACTTCAACAACATAACTCATGCTGTCTGAAAGGCCTTTTGAGGCAGATGTTCTTATGACTCATCTAATCATTTACTTATATACCAATGTCCACTATATTATACCACTCACATAAAAGCAACCAAGTAGTGAAAAAGAAACCCCACATGTTGTTTCTGCAAATATAAAGTTCCCACTTAAATTCAAGATTACTTCTACAAAGAACAGAAAAAATCTTATTGGTAAGTAGTTTTCTGCTTTTTAATCACTGAATTCTACAGAGTTTCTATATACAAACAATTATTGAGGTTTATTTAGCAAGCCAATCATATTGCAGAGGCACAGCAGCAGCTACCGTGGAAACATCCTTATAACTATACTGTACCTTTTGCCTATTATTAAAATAAAAACTAAACAGTGACATTTTCAAAGCTTTTTTAAAAGTATAAGATAAACTCGCCTTAAGTGAGTAATTATATTCCATTAGTTCTGAAACCTGTTCACTAAAATAATTATCTGAAGAAAATACTTGTTAATTTAAATAATGTCAATATACCAGTACTGTTAACTTATTTAAATAAATTATAACCAGGATTATTCAACAAGTCATCAAAGCGAAAAAAATTTAGATGATTTAGAATCCACTGGTAAAGTTCCCTAAGCATCTAGACTGCTATATAGAGTTCTTGTTACTGTAGAAAAGTTATCTAACAGTCGAAATATTTATTCTATTATCAATCTTAAGTCTTAAACAATTATACTTTGTTCCTTTTCAACAGAAAAATGAATAAAAATGACTGCAAAACGTTTTTAACTGGAAATTTAAAAATTAGGCTTCCGGTCAAGATGGTGGAATAGACGGTCCCCAGCATCACTCTCTCCCACAAATCAACAAATTTACAACTATTAAAAAGCAACAACAGCCAAGCTGGGGCCACTAGAGCTCAGGGGAAAAGGAGGAGAGACCTATGGAGTACAAGAAGGTGGGAGAAGCCAGGGGAAGAGGAGGAGATGTCTACAGAGTGCATGAAGGCAGTAGGAGCCATGATGAGAGAAAGAACCGCTCCAACCTCTCCGACTATTTTGAGCCATGGCTGCTTTAAGGCTGGAGCTGGTGAGTGCATGGAACAGGAGCTGGCAAAAGCTGTAGCTGTGCCCTTCGGATGGAGTTGCTTGGAGGCTGCAGGGAAGAAGAGGGGGTTGGTGGCCCCCAGGCCAGCAAGACTACTAACAGGGTTCCCATGGACCCACATAGGAGCAAGGAGCCACAACAACTGAATAAAAGGAGCCACTCAGAGGCCAGTGAGTCACCACAAGGGACCGGAGGACAGGCTGCCCCATGAGAAGTGTTTGGAATATGGGCAGTGGGGGAGATAGGCCCACTAGGAGAACAATGAGGCACAGCAAGGACAGCTGATCTGCCCCCCAGTCAGTGTAGGACCACTCACTGGAGATTGGTCAGGAATACAGAACTGCAGGGGGTGCAGTTTGCTGAAAGGATTCAGGCCCAGACCAGAGTTTCTATGCAACCCAGGGGTAACAGATCTCTTGAGTCCCAGAAGCACCTATAAAATCAACCATTAAAACCTAAGCTACACAAAAAGCCTTCCCCAGGGAATCAGCAGCAAAGTAACAATTTAGCTCAACTACAGACCTCAAGTACTGGTCCCACAGGAAGTTCCCCCATTTTAGAAGTAGGCAAAGGACCACAAATTAGTTCCAGTGCAGAGTTTAAGTGGTAGGAACAACAAATAATCCAACACAGAACTGAAAGAAAAAACAAAGTACCCACAGACTAGCAACAAAGTTTGATACTAACTAGTAAAGGTCTCTCATCACCAAAGAACATCTATAAAACCTACAAGGACTGGAAGTCCCCTGGGCTACCAAGCCAGGGAGGTGGTAGGGCTGGGGGCTTCAGCCATGCCCCCCACACCCACAACCAGTCCTGAGGGTGGGGGGCCGAGGGCCTCAGCCACAACCCACCAACAGCCGCAACCAGCCAGTGAAAGACCATGGAGCCGCTGCAGGAAGCACCCTGGGCTCTCCCAAGCCAGGGCAGTGGGGGACCAAGGGCCTCAGCCATGCCCCCCAACACCCATAGCCAGCTCAGCCATGACTACTGAGCCACTGCAGGAAGCACCCCAGGCTCCCGAGCTGGGGCAGTGGAGGGGGAAGCTTCAGCCACACACCCCTGACATCTGCACCCAGCCCAGCAAGGATCGAATCACTGCTGGAAGCCCCCTGGTCTACCCTGCAGGAATGAGGGTGATGCCACAGGCCTCCAACTCCACCTCTCCTCCTTCCCCCTTTTCCCACCTTCTTTCCTTCCCCTTTTCCCTCCCCCCCAACTGCTCCACAACATCACAAAATGTATTTTTTTTAAATTAATATTAATAAATAAACTTAAAAAAAGAACAGTTAAATTTCAAAAAAAAAGAAATTTAAAAATTAGAATACTATTAAAATGATCATGAATATATCATATTAGAAGTATTAAACTTCATTTGAAAATAAGATTGTATAATTGAAAGATTTTCCACACATGACTTTTCTACATTTTATTGCTTAATGTAATATATGTTGAAGGTAAATTTTAAAATTGAGTAAAATCTTTAATAATATAACCACCTTCTTATTTGCTACCAAAATAAAAGAGAAATTTTTATGAAACTGTGATGTTAAATAGTTGTCAATAGCCACATACAATCAGTAAACAAATTCAATTCAAGGCAAGAAGAACTACATCACCATTTAGTGGTTGCAATTTAAATTATTCTAGCGTGTAATACTTTAATTGTATAAAACAAAACTGATGTCACAAATACAAAAGAACTTCTTGCAAAGCAAGTACCTCAAGTAATTTCTATGCTGCCACTGATGGCTGACAAGTGATGAGCACTTTGTTCAAATGTATACGCTATGCATGTAAGACAACAGGTGGTTTATAAAAAGAAAATACTGAAGAGAAGTTTTTAAAATTTTCACAATCAACATTTTTATAATATGCCTTGTCAGAATATCTGCCATAATCTATGAATAGCTAAAAGATGTCTTGAACAAGAAGATATAGTATTCTCAACCTATAAAAGGTAAACCTGCATCAGATAAGCTGGGATTAATACTGTACTTAAAAACGTTTATGAGACAAGTATTGATATATCAACAATGTATTGATATGTTACCGATGTATAGATTAACAATTTATATTATAATATTTTCAAGTATTTTTTCAAATCTGTCCTTATTAATTGATATCTGGCTACTGTTACTCAGTGCTGGAGAAAACTTCCCCCCCAAAAGCAAGGAAAGAAAGAAAGAAACACCCAAGCTCTTTAGGCCTAATTAGCTAGCAGTGTTACACATGTTTCCTCACTAATGGAAAAAACTGCAACAGATGGCAGTGTCCAAAATGACTGGCACTCTCCACTACTATCACCACCTAAGGACTTTTAATAAAGCACTAGTAGCTATGTTGTTTGGATGATGCTGTTTTTTTAGAAAAAGAATAACGCAAAGTCAAAATGAAATAAACTTTAAAAGTTTGAGACACAGGTACTCACCCATTCCCTATTCTAGTCAATCTCAGGGAAAAAACCTGATTAGGAACAGATTATGTTGTAAAGGATTCTTCCCACTCCCGTAACCCAAACATATTCTTACATACAAAAGATCCTTATTTCTCTTAAATGATTTTAGCTGTCCTAGTTCAAAGAGCAACAACTGGGAATGGAGAGGGATGGAATTCAGCCACTGAAAAATGAAGAAAAATTAAACAGGCAAGTGTTATCTACAACTTCACTTATAGTCATATTAATACAACCAAGGAACATTGAGTTACCTCTAAAACTCACAATAAAACTGTTTAATTCTGGGGTACATATGTAACACCCAATTTATTTACACACTCTAGACAAATATTCATTTGTAAGCCAGGGGGCTTGAAACATACAATATCTATTCAAACTCTTTTCAAATGACCATGTAACTGAAAGTTCTGTACATTTGCAGTGTAATTTTGTATGCAATGCTTGCAAAACAAAAATGGTAAAATTGAGTAATAAGCTAATTTCATTTACCTGGAATAGTGGAAATTGAAGAAATCTAGGTTAAAGAAAAGAAAGTAGGCAGATTCATAAAGACTTCTAGGCATTTCCAAATCATTTAGACCAGTGGTTCTCAAATTATGGTCCATGGAACTCTCGGGGCTGCAAGTTCAAAATGTTATTTTGTACTAATACTAAAACGTTCTTTGCCTTTTTTACTGTCTTGACGTTTGCAGTCATGGTAAGAAAGCAATGGTGGGAAAAACTGCTAGTATCTTAGCATCAAGGCAGTGCACCAATGTGTACTGTTAGTCATTTTTATAAGAAAGGATGCAATTAAGAAAAAAAAAAGGATATCAGTTTCAGTCACCTGCCCTCCCAGTGGAAAGGTAGAAATATATCCTGAAAGGAAGTGAAATTAATAACCTCTAAAGCAAGGGCTCTCAAAACTTTTTGGTCTCAAGTCCCTCTTATACTCTTAAAATTATTAAGGGCTCCCCAAAACTTGTTCAAATAGGTAAATCTAAATCAATATTTACCATATTAGAAATTAAAACTAAGGTTCAAAAAATTACTTTTTAATTCATTTAAAAATAATGATAAACCTATTATATGTTAACATATTTTTTGAAAAATAATATTTTCTAAAACAAATATTTAATGAGACAAGTAGAATTGTTTTATGTTTTTGCAACTCTCTTTAATGTCTGGCATAGTAGAGGACAGCTGGATTCTCATATCTGCTTATACATTTAATCTATTGCAATATATTGTTTTGGTTGGGGTGTATGAAGAAAATCTGGCCTCATACAGATAAGTGGCTGGAAAAGGGATGAGATTATAACAATCTTTTCAGATCATTATGGCTATTCTTCTTTGATACTACATCAAAACTTGACACACAACAGTTTCTTAAAAGTTAACTGGATTGCGTAATCTGCAACTGTAGTAATATTTTGTATTCTTGTTACATTGAAGTCCCTTAGTCTATCTTGTTCTTTGAATAGCTCTTTTACCCATTTGGTCATTTGAAAAATACTGATTCTTGATAAGTGATGCAGATCTTCCAAATCTTGACACATTACATTATACAACATATTAAATAAAAATCACATCTGTTGATCTCACCATAGATCTCAGAAAAGACTTCAAGTATTGGGAAACTGTCAAGCTCATGATGGTAGATGTAAGTTTTCAAAAATTCTAAATTTTACTTGAATGCCTGAATTTTATCACTTACAATAAAATGATTGCCAGATATTGAAGATTATATAATCATAGTTTGAATGTCAGTTGTTCTTTCAAAAAGAAATGGTGTCCCACAAAAAAGTGGCTTGTTCTGCTTGCAACTCAAATGCTTTTCTTTGGCAACAATTATTTGGTATGCAGCGTGTTTTATGCGTACTTCTATATCTTTGACCAGCATATTAAAAAGATGTATATGGAAGGGCTGAGATATAATAAAATTAATAACTCTTACTGATTCATCAAAGACTTTCTTAAGTGAAGCTGGATTTTTATTCACCTTTGGAGGATGCTAATAAACCAACTTATTTTGACAACTTTATCCCAGGAAAACATCAATATAATCCCATTTTTTGTATCCCGCTCACATCCGCAAGGGGGTGAGGGGAGTTGTAAAAAAGTAAAGCTTTTGGATGGAGTCCTTATTTGGTAAAAATAAGCTTCTGTACCTTTAAATACAATTTTTAAAATTCCTGACAAAATACTGATACATATTGATGCTAATTAACAGTAAGGATCCACTTTCTAAAGTAAGTTGTATTTCCTCTACCTTACATAAATCGCCTTCAAAGAAACCTATACAACACATCTATCTTTAAGAACCAAACAAAATTACAACTTCTCTGACTAAAGATGATCTCTCTTGCACTCTGAACTCTATCCCTAGAACTGCTTGTCGACATCAAAGTATTTCCATGAGTACTTTATATTTACATCAAATTCTATTGAGAAATTAACTGCAAAACCCTGCGAATTACAGCAAACCAGGTACAAGCCACTGCCCTAATAAATTCCGGCGCATTCTCGCCCAACAACATTCTAGCCATCAGCTTTAGAAATAATTCCACTCTCGGGAATTCTCCAGCTCTTACTTTATGGTGGTCTCCAAGATCCTCCACTTTACTCTGGATACAGTAGTTTTTATGTTATTTTATTTTACTGAGTTACATAAACTTTAAATTGTTCCCAAGGTATATTGTACAATTTTACATTCACAGTTGGTTAAATAGAGTATGGTAATTTCTAAAAAAAGTAAATTCTGGAAATCAATACGGCATTGTGTAGCAAGAACCACTAAGAGAGAAGTGTATCCTCTGATTCATTAATTTCTCTCCAATAAATATTTTGTAAGGAAATCATTCAATAAAGGCAAAAAAGATAGTCATACATGGACAAAGTCACTCACTGAAGAGTTATCTGTAATAGCAAAATAACTGAAAACCTCCAGCTGTCCAATATTTAGAGAATAACAAATTGTAGACCATTGACACAATAAAATATTATTCCTTCATTAAAACTTATTAATATTAAAGCTATTCTAAAACAAGAAAAATGTTTTGTAGCATAATATTAATAAAAATACCTTTAGGAAATAGGGTAGCAGGAAAAGTTTGAGTTTTGCTAAAAATCTTGATTCTGCCACTTACTAGCTGTGTGATTTTGGACAAGTTTTTAAAATTCACTGAGACTCAGTTTCCTCATCTCTAAAGTGGAGTAATAACATCTAATTCGCAGAGCACCTATAAGAATCAAATTATATCACTGAAAAGTTCCTGGCCCCATAACTCAATGAATTCTCTTCCCTATTACTCAATTGATTCCCTTCCTATTACCACAACCAAGAGTGTATAAACAGCAGGCCATATCTAAAATCGTGTTGGAGTGATAGGATTGTGGTTCTATATTTAAAATAATCACCTATAGTAAACTATTGATTGTATTTCTTCAGGTCTTTAAAAGTAAGACATCAACGCTTGGTAAACTGTAATCCCTAATATAACACTGTTTCAATTGTTTGAAAAATCATATTCAATTTCAATTCCGCTTGGTAAACTGTAATCCCTAATATAACACTGTTTCAATTGTTTGAAAAATCATATTCAAAATAATTTCAATTTAGAATTCTTTCCCAAACAAAATTGTTAGCCACAATACACAAATCAGAATTTAGCCTATATATACAAAAATGGGGAAAAAAATCAAATTAGGAAAATGGATGAAGTACATGTAGTCCCCTGCACTTTCACAGCTAATACTCTTATTAGTATTTGAACAGTAAGTTTAGTTGGAGGACGAGGGAAAACACTAATCCCAAAAAAGCTATAAAGTAACATATAATTCGTAGTTTTTGGTTCTATTTATCTGTCAACCACGAATGCAGGAGAAAACCTTCACAACTGGTCTGAACAGAAGGTGAGTACGGTTGTCCTTCCATCGTAGGGATTATGATAGAGGAACAAGACTATGTTCCCCTGACCCAACCCCTTACCTGTGGGAAGTGCAAAGTAATCTAAAGCTCTGATGGTACATAATGGGGTCTTCTTATGTCCTATGGCAAGAGCTGAGTCAGTCAAGTCCAAGACAACCAGGTAATGCTCCTTCTTCCCTCCTATGGAGGGAGTAAGGACAGCAGAGACAGAATCGAGGTGGGAGGAGATGGACCAGGTAAGAGGCCATCATGGCCCTGTACAAGCAAATACCAGGCTCATGGCCAGTTTGGGGGTTCTGAGGGGATATCCCAACTTTACCAATGTAGAGAGAAAACCTCTGATTCTAAAGGACCAGAGCTGCTACACAGCCCATAGCCTTTAGAAACTTAGAGCCCTATAGCCCTGCCTTTCCCTCAACTGGCAGGGCTGGCAAGTGGCACTACCAAGCACTAAGCTCAAAATTATAAGTCACTGATATAGGAAAATTATATCTGGCATACGATGTGTGGTTTAAGGGTGTCAATGTAAAATTTGCAAAAGGACAGGTTTAAAGGAAATTAAAGACCCATTGTAATAAAACAAGTGCTCATCTGATTTTATCCATGCAAATTAAGTAGAACAACAAAATGCATTGGTTTTCAAAACCAAATCATCTC
>NW_007726428.1:86714-99115 GCF_000696425.1 Galeopterus variegatus | reverse complement strand
TATCTGGCATACGATGTGTGGTTTAAGGGTGTCAATGTAAAATTTGCAAAAGGACAGGTTTAAAGGAAATTAAAGACCCATTGTAATAAAACAAGTGCTCATCTGATTTTATCCATGCAAATTAAGTAGAACAACAAAATGCATTGGTTTTCAAAACCAAATCATCTCATATCTGGCATACGATGTGTGGTTTAAGGGTGTCAATGTAAAATTTGCAAAAGGACAGGTTTTAAGGAAATTAAAGACCCATTGTAATAAAACAAGTGCTCATCTGATTTTATCCATGCAAATTAAGTAGAACAACAAAATGCATTGGTTTTCAAAACCAAATCATCTCAATACTTACATTTTTAACTTAACATAACGACGGTGTTCTGACAACTAAGAAAAATGCAGCTCAAAACTTGATCTTTAAGCAAGATCATGAGACTCTCCAAGATCTTAGAAGTTGCCCTCACATCCCTATGTAATTTCAACTTGTTAGTGACACAAGAGTTTTGAAAAGAACCCATATACTTGGCTATTTTGGGCAGAGAGGCCAGGAAATGAGACCTCCAAAACATGTCAGAAAAGACACTCAAGAAAAAAATTAAAATGTCTCAATTACCTAAAGTAGATATTACACCACCATGAATATAAGGGTATGTTTGAACAATTAAACTGTAAATAGCTAGTAGATTAATTAGCTTCATACGATATTACAATGCAAAGTAGACAGAACTGTTTCCTAATGCTACAATATTTTCCACAATAAACAGAAGTTGGTTATTAGAATGCATTGTATATGTAGATCAGAACCACTGCATAATTACTTAACCCACTGATTTTGTACTGAAGAAACAGACAAAACATATGTTTTTTGGTCAGATTGTTTACTGCAATCCAATACCAGATTAATTTAATAAATACTGCTGAAAAAGAAAATTACAGGACCCTAGGAAAAAACTCCATTATTTTAAGATACAATCAAAGACAGCTTTATATTGGCAATTTGTGTCTAGGCAAAAATGTGTGACTCATTTAAAACTTTTAAATGACGTGCTTATGGGGAAGGGAGAAGGTGGGCTCTTGAAAATAGTAATTTATGTTCACAGTAATTAAAGGTGATTTACAAAACATATAAACAACACCTAACTTTACCTAAGGTGGGGGCAATTAAACGAAGGCATTTTTACCCTCTCATTTAGCAGTTCAATAAAGTTGTGGTGCCTTGAGGGCTACAATTCCATATAAACTAGAAAGGCAACTTAAAAACTATTTTTTTCCATCACTGCCACCTTCATCTCTTTTTAGCCAAATATCCACAACAAAACTAAAGGAGCTCTCTAGAATCTTATTGTCAAAGCTCTAACTAAGCAATTTAGACATATGAAGTTTAAGCAGATACTGAGGAACAGTAATATAAAACAGAATAAAAATATATTTGTTGTTAATAACAAAGAAGAAAGGATAAGGGCTTTTATTTTTCCTAGCCAAAAATTCTAATTGTCTGCACAGAAATCATCTCTCTCAATAAGAACTTGACCAACTTAAGAGGGGTAAAGGCCAAGAAAGAAGTGATATCAGTAAAGGCTTTAAAATCATATTTAGTGAGAAGGGGGAAGAGACGAAAATATTTTCAAAGACTTGTAAAACTGCATTAGAACTTTCAAAATAAAAAGAAATGGCATCAAAATCAGACAATACAACCAGCAGTTATTCCAAAAACTGAAATGCTCTACTTACTAAAGTAGATTCTTTTTTTAGGAAAATAGGCACTGAAAAGTAAAATCAAATAGAAACTAAATTATTGGCTAAAAAGAAGACTTAAGTTTAATATTACAAATCTATGAGAGAAAACAGGTAATTTATTTCTATGTTCCAAAACTTGCATGCTTTAGATTTGCAAAGCAGCATTAAGAATCATAAATACAGTTAACCCCCCACTTCCGCCATCCATGTATTTATAAATACAGCAAAAAAGTGGTGTTATTGCTGGGGAAAGGATGAATAGAAAACAATAAAATGGTCAGCTATGATCACTTGTCTTATCAGCCTCTCAACTCTAGACATTCAAATTAATGGGTCAGCAAAATCACAAGTAAATATCATGTACTAAATATCTTCAGGATTGCTTAAAAATAGTCCAAGCCATTAGTATTAAATTACAAAAGGCCAAGGTATACTATAATACTTATATTCCCCTCCTGTTCCTTAACTTCTTTGCCCCCCCAAAAGGGGAAGTAATATGAATTTTCCTCCCTGGATTTCAAACCTCTCTAATCAGCTATACAGCATACCATGCTATTCATGACTCTCCTCCTCTCACCTCAAAAGAATATAGGGCTTGTTGTGTACAAGGGATTTCAAACCCGTATTTAGTGTTAAGGCTTTATTATGGTCACCCATATCAATTTACCATGTGATAGGAGCAAAGACTACACAGTAGTCAAGCCCAAAATTTAAAAAGCAGAAGGTAGATAATACATTCCTCTCTTCATGTTCAAAACTCCACCAAACCTAATGTTCACAAGCATAAGGTTTGTTCTGTTCATTCTCTATTATCTGCACTCTCTCCTCTATGCACATCCACCAGCCCCCTCCACACACACACTTATCTATTCCCTTAACCAGTTCTTTTCTCAAGGTTTTGCCCGATTAGAACAATAGCTTTAATGTCTCAGAACAACAAGTGGAAGTACACAAAAACTGTGTTAATATTAGTAAAAACTCTACCATCAACTCTAAACTCAAGTCTAAGTCATTCAAGCCTGTCCCTTCCTTTCCATTTTGAGGCTTCTAACCTGGACTGTTAAAACAATATTTTAACTGATCATCCAGCTTACAGTCTTCCTCGAATCTAGTGTATTTACATTTCCTGAAATGCTTGCAACTAGGTATTTTCCTGAATAAAAATCATTAATACACCTTACTACTTCTAAAAATAAGCCTGTATTTTTTAATCTCGATATCCATGTGATCCCTTCTTTGATATTCTGTATTACTAATTTTATGCACCATTCATTTGGCACTTAACACATGCTGTTTTTCATACCTTGGATCTATATAATTTCCAATTTCATTTCTAGGCAGATGAAAGGGTCCAAGAATCCTAGTCTCAGCTAGGTTTCCTGGACACACACGCTAGGCAGGTTAGGCTACCTGCCAAATCAAGGGATCACAAGAAACATCAACTTTCCAAAAAAAGGGGAGATTAAAAGCTCAGTCTGCAATTTACTCCTGTTGTAACTGTTGAAAAATAGAGTACCTTTCAATACTGACAAGGAAAGATAAATTATATTAAAGGCAAAATTAAATTGTCAATGAAGTATGTATAGGATCATTCCATTTGTGGGAGAAGATTATTTCTAACAACAATTTACATTGATAAATTTAGAGAATAAAAATAAATCTGGAGGCATATGCTCCAAAACTACTGACAGTGGGTGTCTTTGAAATGTAAGATTTCACTTTCTACATTATTTCTATCACATTTTATTGAAAATGAATGTTATACAGTATACATGTGTCACACATGTAATCAGGAAAAGAATACAAGCATACATCCTTTCTGATTTTAAAAACAAGGAAAAGCAGTTACTTCTGGAGACTGGGAACAGGAGCAAACATGAAATTTTATTGTGAACACCTTAATATTTCCTATTTCTTTTAAAATTAGTATATATCACTTAGAATTTTTAAAACATAATAAATATTTTTTAAGTCACTGTTTGGTCTGTTTGGTCATTTATAATCAAAAGAGAGTATAAAACTGATAAAAACCAAAACTATCTACTTACAAGGTATGAGGGAAAGGGGTGTAAACACATAATTAAATTACAAATTTATATGTACTATGGAATGACCCTCCTTTTTATAAAGTACAAGGTTTTGTATTTAAATTGCATATAATTCAGTCTATCAAAAGAAAACGCTTTTTGTTATCAAGTAGATGACTACTGATTGTATCTTACACAACAGTGGGTTGGCATGACTAGCAAGGATTTCCTTTGCTTTGACAAATCAACAAAGGAATTTTGTTTAGGTGATTCTGCATTGTTCGTATTAAAACAATTACTATAAAGACAATTAAATTGCTATGGATCTATTTTAAAGGCTGTGCTTCTTTCCCTATCATCATTCTTACTCTTGAAAAAGAAAAGGCCAGATTAAATGAAATAGAATTATCAGTGATACATACAGTATGGAGTGCAGCTTTGTAATACCAAGGTCAAGGGTTTAGATCCCCATACCAGCCAGCCACTTAAAAAAAAAAAAAAAAAAAAAGCAGCAGCAACAGCAGCCAGCAGAACAAAATAATAAACAAAATTGAAATTCACATAAAAAGTCCAAAATAAATCAACAGGCAGAAAATTTAACTACAACAAGCAACTGGCAAATAGAACTCAGGAAAGATAGGGGCGGTATCTTACTCCCACCATCACACACACATATGCACAGGCCAACAGAGTTGAAAGTAATCAAATTGTATTTGAAATTTTGTTTTTCACAACTGTAACATTATGTACTTTATAGTAACAGTTCTGTATATCAGAACCTCCTATACGTGTTTCTAAATTGGGAATGAAACTATTTGACAGCTCAGAAAGCAGAACTTCTTGTTTCTAGCCTACAAGGCCATATTCCTAAGTACCCGATGAGAAATTTTACGTGTTTTATCTGTAAATAGCTTGACAGTAGGTACAGTGATATTGCCAAAGGTGCTGTCCTTCAGATAACACACAAATGCCTCAGCTTCCTGTTGAAATATAACTTCAAACCTCCTACTGCCAGCTTTAAAAAACTCAGAATTCAGTGAAATCAATAACTTCATCATGTCCAAAGCTTTAAAAATATAACAAAAGGAAGTTATATTATTTCTAAAAATTGGTGTAAACAAGTCACATTGTCTCACTAAACCCTGAAAAAAAAAAAAAAAAACATTTTTCTAAATAACACACTTGTTTTCAGAGAAGTTACTACATGTATGAATTTGCTTATTTCTAAAAATTGGTGTAAACAAGTCACATTGTCTCACTAAACCCTGAAAAAAAAAAAAACATTTTTCTAAATAACACACTTGTTTTCAGAGAAGTTACTACATGTATGAATTTTAAAAGAATTTGCTTCCCAAAAAAAAAAAAAGAATTTGCTTCCCATAATGTGGTTGTTGTTTCCCTATTCTATATTTAATCTCTAGCAAACAGTCTTATCTAAGGAGAATTCTACCTATTGGAGATGAAAGAGCTTATCATTATGTCCTATCCCTTCACAAAGTCTCTCAGGTTTGATTTTTCCCTCAACTACCACTGACAATTTTCTGAAATCCAGCCCTCATTACTTCCTCCATGAAATACTACAATGACCTCCTGACTGTTCCTTCTGCCCCAAACTTCTTCCCATTTAAATCCATTTAGAGTGGATTGATATGTATTTCCTTCTACAAACTAGAGCTTTGTTAACTAAGTGATATAATCCTGAATATTGGCCTCAAAATGGGTAAAATCCAAATTTCTGACTGATAAAATTACAAATTATCAATACCACTATGCACAATAATAGGTATGAATCTCACAGTTACTATATTGAGAAAAAGGAGGGGCAAAAAAGAATATAGGTTGTATGGTTACATTTATATACAAAGGTTAAGAATAAATAAAACTGATGATGATGATACAAGTCAGAGTAGTGATCACCCTGGGAAGGATGACAGAAATGTTCTATATCTTGGCCTACGCAATGGTTACACAAGTATAAACATGTGTATAAATGCGTCTAGATGTATACTTCAGATTTGTGCATTTTATGCACCACACTAATATATTTTATATCACAATAAAAGAATAAGGTTAAATTAACTATAGAAGAGCAGAGTTGTGAATATTTGCCTGATCTCAGGGAAAATAATAAACTTTCTAAGTACAAAAGTAGTAGAAGAAATCCAAGGAAAAGACTGATAACAAAGATTTTCAACAAAGATGACACATATAATTACTCTATACCCATATGCCTGGTACTGCATGAACAAACCACAGGATTCCAAAAACTTTTCCTTGAAGTGAGTATCTTGAGTTACACTACGTACCAAAAGCCCTCATGTTCCTCATCCTTGAGGAACAGTTAAGGGCTCCTGGGTGAAAAAGTCTGACAAATACAGGAATCTTACCATTTTCATTAAATTCTGTATTTTCCAGGCATTTTATATGTTTTTCGAAATAGGCGGCTCTGGCCATTAAGTTTAAGACTTAGTCTGCTTTAAGACAAAATTTTACTAAGAATTTTTAAAAGTTAAACTTTGGAAGAAAATAAAAGCAAAATTTCCAAAAACACCAAGAGTGAAAAGAACATTTTGGCATTTAAAGACACCTAAAAGACCCATAAAAGAATGGAATTAAAGAAAACTAAAAAAGTAAAAAAAAAAAAAAAACACACATAGAAAACCAATTCCCTCTGGATTAACCTCACCCCCCCTCCCCTAGACAGAAGTATGTCTGATGGATGGGCCCAGAGGAACTACTACTAACAACACCATTAACTTCCATCTGTAAACATCTTATCAAAACATAACAAAAACAGCACATTCCTTTGATTTCATTTATGTAACACTCAAAAAGAAAAAAACTACAGTAATGGAGGAGAGATGAGTAGTTGCCAGGGTGAGGTGTGGGGAGACTGTGACTATTAAGAGACACATAAAGAAGCTTTTGGGGGTGATTAAAGTGTTCTGTATTGTGATTGCTATGGTGGTTTCACAAATACATACATATGTCAAAATACATAAAACTGCATACCCAAAAAAGGCAATTGTACAGTATGATAATTTTAAAAATAAAATATGTACATGCCTAAACTTTATAAATAACACTTTTTTAAATGTTTTGCCCAATAAATCTACTAACAAACTTGCCTATTCCATTATTATGGAATCAAGTTTAAAGAATTCTCTGGCTGAAAAGATTCTGTACTTACCAAATTAATGTATGATAGAGACAGATAATTTCACTGTAATTGCACCAAAATTGAAGATTCTTCACAAAATTTTAAGACTCATGAAAGTCAGGTTAACTTTACTTGTAAATTAATATAAATAAGATGACAGAAAGCGTACCAAGGGACTTCAGTGGCTGGGGCAGCCCTCCACCACACCAGTAGTCAGCAGAAAGTGTGTCCAGGGACCTCAGCAGCTGCAGGCAGCTCCTGAAAGACCTGCAGATGACAGAAAATGCTTCCACACAGGTGGTCCACCACAGCCACTGCCACTTCTGACAGCATCTCCATGCAGACAGACACACACCAGTCAACTTTAATGACATGAAGAGAGTCACCCGTGGAGCCAGGGAAAAGAGGTGAGCAAGTGCAGACCCATGACCTGTGGCCCAACTCACAGGGGGAGTTATACTGTCACACACAGTACCACAACTGGGTGTGGAAGGTATGTGCAGAGCCCACATGACTACCTTGATATGGGGAGAGACACATGCAGAACCCCCAGAGAATGCAGAAACCAGGATATCCAAAAAGAGAAGGGAAGAAAATTCGCAATCACCACCAACCCATCCCCAAAATGGGGAAGCAAGGACCCAAAAAGAGCCTCTGCCTCTATGAAAGAGGAAAGAGAAACCCCGCCCAGGGTCACCTATTCAAACTGAGGAGCTCCAATATACCCAAGTACCCACCAGGGTAACAGGAAATTAGCCAGGGTACCAACAAGCCCACCCAGGGCCACCCACCCCAGCCAAAGGGCAACAGGGCACACAGGCACTTCCCCCAAGAACTTAAGAGCTCACCCACACCCCCAACAAACCAGCACAGTGCTACTACCCTCAGCAAGGAATCACTAAGTGCTCCATTGCTAGGCCATGGGGGCACTCACATGCAACTCGAACAATGAATATGGACAATTAACACAGAAACAAACAATAAAAGGGAAAGAAACCAACAAAAGATATTAAAAACATCCAAATGAAAACTGATAAAATGCCAGGAGTAGACAGTAACTTTCCATAACAACTCTAATTGTAAATGGATAAAACTTGTTCAAAAGACATCGACTATCTGATTGGATTAAAAAGCTAGACCCAACTGTATGCTATCTTCAAGAGACTCACTTCACCTATAAAGACACACACAGACTAATAGTGAAGGGGTAGAAAAAGATATACCACATAAACAGAAACCAAAAACAAGCAGGAGTAGCTATTTTTATATCAGATAAAATAGACTTTAAAACAAAAACCATAAAAAGAGACAAAGAAGGCCATCAAATAATGATAAAATGATCTATCCAACAAGAAGACAAAACAATCATAAACATATATGCACCCAACATGGAAACACCCAGATGTATAAAGCAAACACTATTAGGCCTACAGAAATAGACAGACCCCAATATTAAAATAGTTGGGACCTGAACACCCCTCTCTGAGCATTGGACAGATCATCTAGGCAACAAATCAACAGAGAAATACAGGATTTAAACTATACTTTAGACCAACTGGACCTGGCAGATAACTACATAACATTTCATTCAACAACTATAGAATATACATTCTTCTCATCAGCACATGGAAAAATCTCCAGGATAGACTAAACGATAGGTGACAAATCTAGTCTCAACAAATTTTTAGAAAATGAAATCATTTCAAGTATCTTTTCAGACAACAACTGATTAAAACTAGAAATCAATGACAAGTGAAACTCTAGAAATTATACAAATACATGGAAATTCAACAACATGCTCCTGAATGTCCTATGGGTCCAAGAAGAAATTAAATAGGAAGTTTTAAAATGTCCTAAAACTAATGAAAATAAAGACACATCATACCAAAACCTATGGGATATTGCAAAAGCAATACTAAGAGGGAAGTTTATTGCAATAAGCACTTATATCAAAAAGAACAGAAAGATTTCAAATAAAGAACCTAACACTACATCTCAAAGAACTAGAAAAACAGGAACAGTCCTATCCCAAAATTAGTAGACAGAAAGAAATAATTAAAATCAGAGCAAAACTAAGTGAAATAGAGACCCCAAAAACAATTTAAAAAATCAACAAAATAAAAAGTTGTATTTTTGAGAAGATAAACAAAATAGAGAAGACATTAGCTAGGTGAACTAAAAAAGGAGAAGACCCAAATAACAAAAACCAGAAATGAAAAAGGAGACATTACAACCAATACCACAGAAATACAAAGAATCATTAGAGACATTTATAAACAATTTTGCAAAAACAAATTTGAAGACCTGGAGAAAATGGACACATTTCTGGACACATACAAACTAACAAGACTGAACAAAGAGGACAGAGAAAACCTGAACAAATAACAAACAAGATTGAAGCAGTAATTAGCAGCCTCTCAACAAAGAAAAGTTCAGGACCAGAAGATTTTACTGATGAATTTTACCACACATTTAAAGAGGAATTAACACCAATTTACTTCAAACTATTCAAAAAAATTGAAATGCAGAGGCCATTCTCCCTAACTCACTCTATGAGGCCAGCATCCCTCTGATACCAAAACCACAAAAAGATACCACAAAAAAAGAAAACTACATAGGTTCTCTGATGAACATAGATGCAAAAATCCTCAACAAAATATTTAGCAAACAGAATACAGCAATACGTCAAAAAGATTATACATCACAATCAAGTGGGATTCACCAAGGGATGCAAGGATGGTTCAACATATGCAAATCAATAAATGTGATACACCACACCAACAAAATCAAGGACAAAAACCATATGATTATCTCAACAGATGCAGAAAAAGCATTTGAAACAATTCAACATTTCTTCATGATAAAGACTCTGTAAATTAGGTACAGAAAGAAAGTATCTCAACACAGTAAACACCATATATGACAAACCCTTTGCCAGTGTTATCCTGATAAGCTTTCAGCTTTTCCCTTAAGAACAGGAACAAGACAAGGATGCTCACTTTCACCACTCCTATTTAACACAGTATTGGAAGTACTAACCAGAGCAATCAGGCAAGAGAAAGAAATAAAGGGCATCCAAATTGGAAAAGAAGAAGTCAAACTGTCCCTGTTTGCAGGTGACATGATCTTATATAGAAAAACCTACAGACTCTACAAAAAAACTCTTAGAGCTGATAAATGATTTCAGTAAAGTTGTAGGATACAAAATTAACACATGAAAATCAGTAGCATTTTTATATTCCAATAACAAACTAGCAGAAAAAGAAATCAAGGAAGCTAGCCCATTTACAATAGTCACCAAAAAAATAAAATACTTAAGAATAAACTTAACCAAGAAGGTGAAAGATTCCCTACAACAAGAACTACAATCACTGCTGAAAGAAATGAAAGAGGATAAAAAAAGATGGAAAGACATTCCATACTCTTGGATTAGAAGAATTAACATTGTGAAAATGTCTATACTCCCCAAAGCAATCTACAGATTCAATGCAATCCTCATCAAAATACTAGTGATATTCTTCACAGAAACAGGAAAAATAATCCTAACGTTCATGTGGGACAACAAAAGACCCCAAATAGCCAAAGCAATCCTGAGCAAAAAAATAAAATAAAATAAAGCTGGAGGCATAACACTACCTGACTTCAAATTATACTACAAAGCTATAGTAATCAATACAGCATGGTACTGGCATAAAAGCAGACACTTGGATCAATGGAACAGAAGAGAGAACCCAGAAATCAACCCACATACTTACATCCTATTGATCTTTGACAAAGGTAACAGGGACATATACTGGGGAAAAGATTGCCTCTTCAATAAGTGATGGGGGAAAACTGGACATCTGTGTGCAGAAGAATGAAACTAGACCCGAACCACTCACCATATACCAAAATGAACTCAAAATGGATTAAAGACTTAAACGTAGGATGTGAAACTATAAAACTCTTAAAACAAAACACAGGGGAAACACTTCAGGTAGCAGAACTGGGCAAAGACTTTATGAATAAGACCCCAAAAGCACAGGCAACAAAAGAAAAAATAAACAAATGGGATTATATCAAACTAAAAAGCTTCTGCACACCTCCAAAAGGGATTAATATCCAGACTACAGAAAGAACTCAAACTACTTAACAGTGAAAAACAAGTAACCCACTTAAAAAATGGGCAAAAGAGCTGAATAGGCATTTCTCAAAGGAACATATACAAGTGGCCGACACATGAAAAAAGGCTAAACATCACTACGCATCAGGAAAATGCAAATGAAAACCACACTGAGATATCATCTCACCCCAGTTAGATTAGCCATAATCAAAAAGACAGAGAACAACAAATGCTGTTGAGGATATGGAGAAAGGAGAATCCTCCTACACTGTGGTGGGACTGTAAATTAGTGCAGCTATTATAGAAAATGGTATGGAGGGTCTTTAAACAACCACAGATAGAACTGCCATATGACCCAGCAATCCCACTACATACATACATACCCAAAGGAATGGAAATCATAATGTCAAAAGGAAACCTGCTCTCCCACGTTTATTGCAACTCTATTTACAATCGCTAAGACATAGAACCAACCTAAATGTCCATCAACAGACAACTAGATAAGGAAAATGAGGTATATATACACAATGGAATACTACTCTGCCATAAAAAAAAAAATGAAAGTCTGCCATTCACAGCAACATGAATGAACTTACAGAAAATTATGTTAAGTGAAATAAGCCAGGCACAGAAAGAAAAATACACAGAAGAAAATACATGTCCTCCCTCATAAGTGGAAGCTAAAAAAATAAAGAAAGATACAACAATCACAATAATTCATTGAACTTTCAAAAGGAGAGAACAGAACTGAGGCCAACAGAGGTGAGAAAGGGGGAGGGGAAGGGAAGGGAGAGTTAGTGAGAAATTGAAAAAGGGCCACGAAAAATGATTACAATGTGTAAGGCTGAATAAACCAATTATCCTGATCTGAGCATCAGATATTGCACACAGGTATTGATATTCAACACTGTACCCCACAGATATGTACAATTAATTATGTTTCAATTAAAAAAAGAAATCAATACAAATAGCTTCACCAACCTATTACCTAGAAATACAACATCATCTCTAATGCTTACACTACTGAAAGAATCAAGGTAAGCAAAGTACAAGCAAATCTCTCCTAGCAAAAAACAAAATTTAAAAAAGTTGTTTTTTTAAAAAATATCCCAGGCTTCCAGTCGAGATGGTGAAATAAATGGTCCTCAGAGTCACTCTCTCCCACAAATCAACCAACTTACAACTATTAAAAAGCAATGACAACCAAGGTGGGGCCACTAGAGTCCAGGGTAAGAGGTGGAGAGACCTACAGACTGCATGAAGGTAGGAGAAGCCACTAAAGAAAAAACCGCTCCAACCATTTCACGCCACCGCCACTTTAAGGCTGGAGCTGCTGAGCACATGGAGCAGGAGCTGGCAAAAAGCCACAGCTGTGCCTTTC